>NW_028301577.1:2677500-2800000 GCF_042242905.1 Orbicella faveolata
CGTGACGTCACAGCCTTCCGGGTTTCCGCTTTCACATCTGTCTTCACGTTGCAAACGAAAGGCTTGTGCAAACCTTGGTAAAGAATGCAACATGGAAGATTTAGGAAAACGTTTGGTGAAATTTAAAATGAGTTTGGTTTATGAGGTCGTCACACTATACGGGACATGTTGCGGGAACGTGAAGGCGATTTTGGTTCATTTCTATGTTGTATCATGAACAGTTTGCAAGGGCAGTGCAAACAATGCGATTTGAAAATTAAGGTCATTATTTCACTGTTTCATGGAGCACGAATTCAAATCCGCTGAATTTCATGCAACATGTTACGGTGACAAAATTTTGTTCCGGCAACGGAATTTTTCCGCAAAAACGGACATGTCATGAGAGAAAAACTGTCCGTGCAACATGTTCCCTAGTGAATGTCGACCTATGGAGTCTTCGAATGCCCTTCCCACAATCAACCACATCTAGCCAATCACAACAAGCGCAAACAACGCAGTAAACCAATCAGGACTCGAGACAAAAACGTGCAACCAAAGCCAAGCGCGGGAAAACGGTCGTGCTTCTGATTGGTTGAAAAGAGTACTACGCTTAGAACTGGTTAGATTGAATAGGAAACTAGTTACACAATGAATCATGTGTTTACTTTGCCTACTGTCGAAAACCCCTAACTGTGAGGGAAAATCGAAACGGCAGTGAAAAATCTCGCAAAATCGGCGAAAAATATATGTTGGAGAAAAAGCAGCGAAATCTTTCCGCGCCAGTTCCAAACAGGTCTATTAGTGCTGGCGACCTCCTCGTTAATGTGGACAACAACCACCCTTTGAAGTCCCAAGGCTTTATTTGGTAAATGTATTAGGAAAACATCTTCATGCTGTCCAATTTGGAAATAATCAGCTTGCGAGCAGGCTCACCGTTGAGTCACAAGCGCAAGCGAAGCTCTGATCCGACGGAAGGAGATAATATAATGGATTTATAAATTTATCGCCGGGGTTCCGCTTTATTTTCATCTTTTGTGCAAAAATACACATTGTTCAAGCGCATCTTACCGACAGAAAGCAGATTAGGACTACGGCATATATTGCAGCTCAAAGACCTCAAAGCTCCCCAGCAATAGTACGCTTCGTTAATCGGTTATTATACAAGAGTGCAATTCCGATCATTGTTCTCATACAAGGAAATTTGATAAGTGAAAGTAACTGTTGACTTAGATAATGGATTATGGATGTCTGGTTGTCATGTAAAGTGCAACCGCATAACCGGAAACGAAGAAAGATCGACTTGTCCTTTCAAATACATGCAACTGAGTTTCACTATCGGCATGGCTAATTCTGGACCACGCAGTCCTACACCAGACGACTTTGACTTGACCGCAATACTAAAATCCGGTGTACCCGGAGGTTTTTGGCCGTCAGACGGTGTCGTGCTTGCTGTTGCTAGAGGGAAAGATGGAAAGATTGTGTCACGGAAGGTCTACAAGAGCACGAGCACGCACGCTTACAAGAAATCTATCGAGGGGTTGGAGGAAAAGCCATTGCAGGGCGTAAAGGACTTATGCCTACTCAGCAACTTCTCACCGTGTGGAGACTGTGCAGAAAAATTGTGCGAGTGGAGCGCGCAAAATGAGGGGGTGTGCGTGTCGATTCGCTTCGCTCATCTTCATAACATTCACGTCCGTGTGCACAAGGTCGCCGAGGATAACGCCCTAGGTTTGAGAAAGCTGGTGGAGGAAGGCGTTCAACTGAAGGCTCTTTCAGATTACGACTGGCTGCAGCTGTTGATGATCGACCGGGGATTTGCCGCCAAGGATGAGTGGATCGCAAAGAGGAAGCAAGTGGACGAAAAAAATCAAAAGGATTTGGAGGAAATACTTCAGTCGACAAGCCTGGACGAGACACTGGAGAAGATGCGACTGTACTGAACAATTATTGAACATTTTAAGTTTCGAAACGGAACGTTAAAGTTAAACGAGTGAACAATGAGTATGAAAAGGAAATTTCCCAACCAAATGAACAGAAAAATTCAAATTTTAACTTATTGATCACGAACGAAGATGACCTCGGAGGACCTTATGGAGTGTGGAGAAGTATCATTTTCAGACTGGTGTTGAAAAACAAATTCAGTAGGAGTGGTAACGTCTAACGAGGTCAAGCGATGTTTAACCTCTTCCATTTGGAAGATTTTCATTCTCAATACTGAATCAAATTGAATTTAATAAAGTCTTTCTTAAAATTGAAATTCCCACATTCTGTGTTACGCTGGGATTTTTAAGAACGGGCTGAAGTTAGGACAAAGCACCGCCTCTCCCATTGGAAAATCTGGACCCTATTTACAGACTTTATTACATGTCTGTAGATCCTGAATTTAAAGACTTGGTACTTTTCCTTGTTAAAAACAGAATGTTTGTAAATTTACTCTACACACACTTTAGTGTTTTTGTGTTTTTTTTAACACACACTTTGTTTGTTTTACACGCACTTAAGTGTTTTTGTGTTTTTTACACACGCTTTATAATTTGTTTGTTTAATTCTAACGCAAGGTTACGTCAATTAAGCACAAATTTGCGTTGACCCAACTTTCTCCTTGTCGACTTTTCAAACAATTACAGACATTAATCTTCCGGATACTACCACTTAAGAAATTGTTTGTTGAGCACGATTTGTACGAATCGAACACCTATCATAATTTTGCTCCATTTCAGTACTTTCGCAAAATTTGGCAGCACTCGGCCAGTACGTTCTTCCAGTACGTTCGAAATATGCTTATTTTATGAGTACAGAGATGGAAGGAAGTGCGCGCTCCTTTTCCGCAACATGGTGTAGTTGCTCCGGTCGAGGAACCCTGGATACTGAAGTTCGTCCTGTTCTGGCCCCTTAGTCTGGCGCTCTTTTTATACCAGTTGTTCAAAAGGTAAATATGTGCCGGATGTAAATCAGCACTTATCCACTGGATGACGTTATCCAGCCTTTTAGAGAGCGAATTGCCTATTTTAGCAAATTTCTTTCCTGAAATTCTCCAAAAAAAAATGTCTAAATATCACAAAACATTTTCTAAATATCTCGAAACCCCCTCCTTATTATTGTGGCAAAAACTCGCCGATTTTGAATCTCTCTGGGCAAAATTTTAAAAGTTTTCTTGCACTATTTGACAAAACTTCAGGTTCAGTTGATTAAAAAGTATTGTAGTAGCACACCTGTTTGTTTAGAAGGTGGCCTGGAGAGTATGTGTATTACTGGAGGGGATGAGACTGCAGGTTGCTGAAAGCATTTCCCACTTAGATAATCCTCAGCAGTTAGACAGCTCATAACCTGAGAAGACAACATGACATAGTCAGTACATGTGGTGGGACATGACAAAGAGGGTGGGAGGGGGTAAAGACATGGGGTATGGAAGTGATGTCTAAGGAAACTAAGGAAACTAAGGAAAAAGATGCCTCCATGTAGAATATTGCAGATTGACAGGGGTTTTCATTGACGTTTTTAGCAGGAAGGCAACTGGTTTTCATAGGCGGGCAAAATGTTTTGAACTGAACTTCTTTTTAGCAACACTTTCCTCTAGATGATCAGGTAGACAAAATCATCCTGACAACCAGTCAATTTGCTCTGTGCCTGGATATTAGTGAAACCCCTGGATTGAAGAAAGTAAAGATCTCTTCAATAGAGACCTTGATTAGGGGGAAATTGATTCTGAAAACATCAACAGGATACCCAATTGTGACTAGTTATGCTGAAGTTTGGTATCCTAGAGAAGAAAGCACATATTTTGGGGTCAATGTAAAACACTCCCCAGTCCCAAGTTTTTGCATCTTAGGATGATTAATAACAAAGGCCATAGCATAAAGTTTCTTCTCACCTCTATCTCTTTTCCACCAATACAAAGCGTGTTCCCCTCCTGAAGAGATTCTAGTTCAGATGACTTGTAACCGGTACCTTTGGCAATCCTGAAAAATTCATATGTGACATATTATCTGTACTTTCCACTCTCGTATCTTCATGAAAATGACTGACTATTTTCTTCCTTGTGCTAGAAAATGTGGCTCATAAGGAAGAGTCTTATTGTACAAGGCCCTTTGGTCCAAGAACACGTGGAATCTTGCTGCATGTGCTTAGCAGAACAACTCCATGATAAATTACATTTAACTGCATTTAAATATCACTTGTAAGCATTGTGTCACTAGTCCACTTACTCCTTTCCTTCCAGATCTTTCAAAGATGCAGTTCTCCCTTTTGTAATTAGTATACCTAAGTGTTGAATAAAATGATAAATAGCCCAGAAAAACTAAAACTGATCAGTGAGATCTGAGTCCATTGTTCGATTACTTTTCTCAAGGCCTTTTGAGAGGGTGTGATGGAGATGAGATCCTGATGGCAATGACAATGCTAATGACAAAGAATGCATTGTAAGCAAAAATTGGATGCTACCAGCAATTACATTTTCGATTATATACTTCAGTATGTCTAGATCCTCTGACATTCTATATCTAAAATGAGGGCACTGGCCACTGGGTTTGAAGTTTTCCTTTCAAATTTTGATGAGTAGTTTAGCCACGCCTTGGACAAGCATCATTTTGCTTGCTTTATCTGTTTTACACTCATTTGACTTTAAGTCATCTCTGGATGAGAAAATCTTAACTCCCTTTTCTCTTCTACCCCCTGTTAATATTAAATACAAAATTTCATTTAATCTCACAGCACCATATAATGCAAATTAATGTGCACAAAATATACTCACCATCTCCTTCCCACTTTTTATGCTAAAATGATAAAGAAAACAACTTTTAATTAATGTTCCTCAGTGTAATTAAAGCAATTATTTACTGAGAACAATATGTAATGTTATGATTCTAATATTGATTTGTTACCTTTTTCTTTGACATCTTTCCCCTGAAAAAAGAAAACCATTGTCAATGAATGTAACAATGAATGTCAATGGAGTCTTTCCTTGCAAAAACATGTATAATTCAATCAAAATGTTTAGAAGTTTCTGCACATTCTACATGAATTTCTGATCAGTAACTTACCAAACAACATTAAAATAGAGGTAAGTACTTTCCTTTCCATCAGAAATTGCTGAAAAAAATGACAAACATAAAGTGTACTGCACTAAGAAACAAAAATAATAAGCACCTCAGTGATAACAAGGATGCAAGAGAAAACTTACCAGAAGGAACATTTTCTGTGGAAGAATGTTGAAGAGGGCATTTGAAAGGTTCTGACCTACTAGTCACTGGAGTGCGTGAAAGAGGTCTAAGGTTATTAACCTTTAATTTGTCCTCAGGTTTCAATAAGTTTGCACAATTTGTTGGAATTGCACTATTTGTAGCGCCTTTAAAGTCATTTTCACTGGTGCAAGGACTTAGCATGGCTTGGTCAATCTCGGAAACTTCACAACTGATTCTGTCACTGGGCATCTGAAAATTATATTCAAGGAAATACCTTGGTTACTGTACACACTACTGTAAGTAAACTGGGTTCCTCTCAAATAACCTGTCAAACTTAATTACCACAAGAGTGAAAAATGTAATAAAGTAAATGACTGGACTGAAGGGAGTTTTCATTATGTGGAACAGGTACCTAGAGAATCCTGGGAAGAAGTTGACCCATATTTGGGTACAGACATTCACCAGACCCGGGTTATTTGAAAGGAGGACTAGTAACGCTATCCACCAGATAAATCACTATCCAGTGGATAGCGTGGCTTGTTTTGTTAACAGTTATCCATTGGATAGCAATTTATTTGGTGGATAGCATTATCCTGGCAGCCCTCAAACAAATGGGGCCAGGAGGAAGAACTGTCAAGCCTTTTATAATATGTTGAGTTATTATCACATTTTGATTGTTCTTGCAGTGCTTATGATCTGTAGTTTGTGTTGTCTGATCATCTGGGTGAGGATAGTTCTGAAAAGAACTGTGGTTAATGAATGATGTTTCAACAACCTGAGTGAAAGTCATCTTCAGAGTAAAGTGAATAGTGTTAGTCGATTTCAGAACTATCCTCTCCCAGACAATCACCGGGACGATCATACAAGACGAACTGCTGATATTCCTGGTTTGTTCAAATTGTTTCCTATGTTACTTATGATCTATTGGAGGACAGATGCATGGACAATTTTTTTGTTTCTTTATTATTTGAAACAAGCAGATTCCATGTTGCCGTGCGTCTATTCAGTGACAGATCATAGAAGATGTAAAAATGTGGTAAGTACATCAGTGACTCACTCACCTAATGAGTTATCTTCCACTTTTTTGTTCTTACCACATTTTGATGACATCAGTGATCTATTACTGAACAGATGCACGGCAGTATGGAATTTATTTGTTCATCTGATACTGTCTATAATCTATGTAGGGTTACACCATTTAGTCTAGAGCCATATTTCAGACAAAAGACTGAGTGAAATTCAAAGACACTTTCTGAATGTCAAATATAGCACTGCAAGTGAATATACGAAAGATCATTTATTTGAACTGCGGAGAAAGATATGAAGACATGATTGATCATCGCAGTTATACACAACTTGAGCAGTTGTGAAATTAAAGCCTGAAAAAAATTCAGGCCTGAACGGGATTCGAACGCATGACCTCTGCAATACGTCAGTATTGCAGAGGTCATGGGTTCGAATCCCATTCAGGCCTGAATTTTTCTCAGGCTTTAATTTCACAACTGCTTAAGATGATCGGTCATATCTTCAAATATAGCACTACTGGGCTCGAAAAAAGTGATGTCCAGTCGTCAAGGACAAGTACATTCTCCTTTTGGGCAAGTAACTTTTCACTCTCACTTGCCCCAAAGGCAAGGGATCAGGCAAATCATCTGCCAACTAAATTGAAAAAAGAGCAAACTAGCCCAGGGCAGGCAAAATTTTAGAGCTACTTGTCCCAAGGGCAAGCTGGAATTCAAGTTTTTTTTCAAGTCCTGCCTTGGGGATATCAGTAAAAAATTTTTGTTTTCTCTTAAAAAAACATTAAAATCAAACCTTTAGCTGACATGTTTCGCTACTATAACAAATGGACTGAGTTACTCGTTGAGTTAAGTTGAAAGAGCAATGTTTTCTCTTTTCTTCATGCACGTATCAGCTGTTTTTAAAACTACATGTAGTCTAAATCAGTGACTATGAATCTCGCAGGTCGCTTTAATATTCGTCCACAGAAGTCAAAAGGCAATCAAAAATTAGAAAGAACAAAATGTTACATTATTAACAGCGAAGTTATCAAAATTCAGCTGTGTTTTCGTTTATATGTAAGCTTGTGATGTTACCTGATTTGGATTTGATTGTTTGGCGAGCGAAACTGTTGTTGCACTCGTCGAGTTTCCTGTTGTATTTTCCTTGCTTCCAGCCAGAAACGGAGTGCAAAACTTCATTCTTTTGGCAGCTCTCACGGATGGAGCCGCGGAACGCCGCATTGTATTAAATTATGATTAGATCTTTATGACATTCATGATTTTCATTTCACAAAAATAATTTGTCCTTCGCGCCACTGAGAGGCAGCCTCGGTTTGGTGTTGACTTCACCCCAACCCACCCCTGTAACTAATTTCACTTTTTGAAAGAAAATGGTGAAAATAAAAACAATATCAGAATTTAATTTATTTTTGAT
Organism: Orbicella faveolata; assembly: GCF_042242905.1. Taxonomy (NCBI): domain Eukaryota; kingdom Metazoa; phylum Cnidaria; class Anthozoa; order Scleractinia; family Merulinidae; genus Orbicella; species Orbicella faveolata. The sequence goes on from NW_028301577.1 coordinate 2,685,096, forward strand.
TGATTTTAACTAGTGATTATATTTAAGAAGCTTTCTTTAAGGTTAAAAATCCTGTTCGCTAGGTTTGCTTCTAATTTTTTGGCGCGCAATACTAAGGCACCGCGCCTCCTTTATGATGCGCTGAGCTATGCACCCATAATGCTCTAGGGTGGTGTGGTGGTCAAGCGCATATCAAAGCTGTTGTCGAGGCGGAATTTTTCGTGGGGCCTTTAGCAACAATTTCTCATATTTTTCAGCAACAAACTGTGAAATACGCTTTGAAAATCAAATGGAAATATCAGCAGGTTAACGATGGAGGAGGGTGTAAGTAAATTTCGGGTGGATGGCTTAGTTTAGCACATTAATTTTGTGATTGTAGTAAACGTTATTTCGGTTAGGAAAAACAATATGGCGGCAAAATCGCGCATGCTCTGCCTCGTACGAAATTGACAGAAAATGTCATTTCCTCTCGCAGGATCATTTTGACGTCTCGCGTACGGGATAGAAATATTATGTCAAACAAACACTTCACGGATGAAACTCCTCGAAGAAGAGTTCGCAGGACACCCTCTCACGACTCGGAAAGACATCACAGCAGCGATATTAAAGTAGCTAGACCACTGGACGTTACAGAAAATGTACCCACCTCACCATATTCCGAAAGGTCATTTCATTACATGGGACCTCATGGTGGTGGTACAGTTCCAAGTCCGACCCGATCTGTCCAACCTGTGAGCCCTCACAGAAACGTGAATTATCCTCACCATGCTTTCCAGAGAAGTTTTAGTCAACCTGTGGGATCCACTGGTGAACTCTCTCCACGATCACCCTTTCCTCATTCTGTTGTGTCACCTTCACATTATCAGTCTTCATCACCCATGTATGTTTCTCCAGCGCCTTCTCCTTCAGCTCCGCCTTCAACACCGTCATGTGCAACACCCAGTAGTGTTACCTATACCCTTTCTCGTGGACCAGGCTCAGTTAGCCCAAGAGGCTCTGGGTTAAAAACGCCAGAATTTTATCCCGGCTTACCTGACGGATCACAATTGAGTCCTGCAGATCCCAGTTTTCCAATGCCATATTCATCAGAACATTTTGCTAACCCAAGAGAACAGCAGTTTGTTTACAGCGGAGGAGGCCCTTCTCCTGGAGGTACAATTCATCATCTTGGATATAATACACCTCGTAGAACACCACCACTGCAAAGTCCCTCATTATTTCCAAATCAGTTATCACCTGGTACAGTCACTTCTCGAAATCAGTCTGTATCAAGTCCTCAGGGTTCCATCAATCCTCATGCTGCTACAAGTGTCAGTAGGACTCATGGAGTGCCAAGCAGAGCAGGTGATAAATCTGCTGGCTTGTCATCTGATTTTTCAGAAACTGCAAAATTACGACAGCTTGTTATTGGATATTACAATGGAGAACTTGAAACATTAAAAGCTAATTTTCGGGAGAAGCTCCAGGAGCTCTATTTTCTTCAAACTGGAGGAAATATGATGGACTTCTTATTATGGAAGAAAAGACCAAGTCCCCAATTCCTTGCATTTCTCAATTCAAATCGACTAGATGACGCATCTGGAACAAATCCTACACTTTCAACAATCACTGTCTCACCATCATCTAGGCTTCCTCAAAGCTTTATGTGGCCTCAACAACAGGCAGAATCAAGCACTGCTGGTACAGTCAACTATAATGCCTTGCAAAGGCAAGTTTATGAACAAGCTGGTCTTGATCCAAGGAAAACTGTGCCTGGCAATTTCAGTACAAATCCTGGTTATAAATCGCAGTTGTCTGTTTCTGAAGGAATCGCACCTAATGTTTCCCCTTTTACTGGAAACCAGCCAATTCCCAGATCAAATGTGGTAAACACAGTTCCACCATTTTCACGATCAGTTTCTTTACCAAATCCTCCATTAGAGGCACATGTACCACCAGGACATGGTAGCAGTCATTTTGGGAGTGAGTCTGTAACAGCTCCACCAGTCCCTAATAATCACATGTCTGGTGTCAACACAGCACAGCCAGGAATGTCTAGTCCGACAATTTCTAATGGGCCTACTCCGCTTACTCATGGAGCAAGGACAACATTGAACACTAGGGGTCAGTCCTTGTCAGCAGTAATTGAACATTCATTTAGCTCTCAGGAGGATATTGCTGTTGAAGCGAAAAAGGAGGCTGAGGTGCTCAAGAGAGTTGCTGAACTACGTAAGGAGGGTATCTGGTCTTTGACTAGACTTCCTAAGGTTCAGGAAACAACGAGGTGCAAAGCTCATTGGGATTATCTACTTGAGGAAATGCACTGGCTAGCGACTGACTTTGCTCAAGAGAGAAGGTGGAAGAGAGGCATTTGTAAGAAGGTATGTTCAAAAAGGTAGTAAACCTTCAGGCCCGGTTGTTTGAAAGGTGGATAATGCTATCCAGTGAGCCTGGTTTGTTTTGTCAACACTAATGGTCTTATCCACTGGATGGCCATTCATCTGGTGGATGGTGTTATCCTGCCTTTGAACAACTGGGGCCAAGGGTTTAATTAAGTTTGGCAGACCTTTAAATACAGTAGATATCAACTGGGGCTGTGTGCCTGTAGATGTAAGAATTAATTATTCAATTTAAATGCATAAAAGACTTGATATCAGATTCTTTATCTTTTGCAATTTTACATGGAACATGGCTAATGAGAATACTATCACTATTGTAAAATCATTTGTAGATATCCAGAGCAGTCCTGAAGTACCACCAAGAACAGAAAAGCAAAGAGGTGAAGGCGGAAAAGGAAGAATCTGTTCGTCTTCGGAAAATTGCTGCAAGCATTGCAAAGGAAATCAAGCAATTCTGGTCTTCTGTTGAAAAGGTTGCTGTCCATAACTTGATGTTGTCTACATGTGTTCATTGTAAACTAGTGCTCAAATGACCAGCAGGTACTTCTTGGGGTCAAATAAATTGACCAGAAAACTCCAAATTCTCCAATACCTCCAAATTCTCAGAACTAATGTGTAAAATCCGTAAGGGAAATCCTTTTAGCTCAGCACTGATTGAAATTTTTGCCTTCCTTTTTGCTTTGTTTTCCTTGTTGATTTTATTTAAGAAATAGAAAACATGTGCCGTGTTTCTATCAAATTATAGAAAAGCAAATTATAACAACAGAGTGCATAATAGCAGGAGTCATTTCCAGTCAAACCTCTGTAGCTTTTGCCCAGGATCTGGATTTTGTCTCAAATAGTGAGTGTCAGTAATAGCAGGGTGTCGGCAAGGGGAGAGTTTACTATAGTTGAATGATAAGACTGATAACAGAAAGAGGCACAACTTTTGTCTGAAACATATGATGGAGTCTGATATGTCTGATTTCACCCTCTATAGGTTGTTCAATACAAGGTTCAAAGCAGATTGGAAGAAAACCGGAAGAAAGCTCTAGACCTTCAGCTCAACTTTATAGTAGATCAGACAGAGAAGTATTCGTCGTGGTTGGCAGAGAGCCTTGCTGTTCCACCTTCTAGCGGCCCTGCCTCTGTGGTATCCGCTGGGGGTTCCTCTCCTGTCTCCTCTAAGCCTGAAACAGGTATGTGGAAATGTAGTGTAGCTGAGTTAAAACATTATAGTACAGCTTGTGTGTCTGCTGTACAGATGCGCAAGGGTCCATAGGCAGTGTAGACTGTATTAATTTGTCCATATTACTTAAAATGATAATGCATACTGTAGGACAAAATTGCTGTTTGGTGTTTGTTAGTGGGGTTTGGTTCTAAGAAAACTTGTTGCGTATACCACCTCACATTTGCATTCTTGATGAGCTATTTAAAAGGCTTTTCAAATGGTTTTTTTGTCAATTCTCCAAAACATTTAAGTTCACTTTCTTTGGAGTAAATCTTCCTAACATAGGTTAGCTTACCAAGGAATGTGATTTACGCATGACTTGAGAAAAGGATATAGGTAGTGCCATTTTTATTGATCTATCTCGAAGTTGTTAAAATGTAAACAATATCAGCAGCTTCTGAAGGTATTGTGCTTTGAAGGTGGTGACAGTGAGTTTGAACCCACTGAGGAAGCTGACGATGAGGAAACAATTGATGTCGAAGAAGCACAAGAACTGTCTGCCTCCAGAGAGAAGGAACTTGAGCTTTTAAGGCAGGAAAGTGAAATTCCCCTGGAAAAACTGTTGGAGGACTTACCACCAGAGATGCTTGAGGAGAGAAGTGATGAAAGTGGTTCTGAAGAGAGTGAAGATTCATCTGCTGAAGATGAAAGTGAGGCATCAAGGTAAAAGATGAGCGGCATATAAATTTAGTTGTGTTTAAGATGTATTATTTATAGTCTCCACAGTTGACATGTCAATTTTTTTTATCTCTTGTATTACAGCAAAGAAAGTGATAATAGCGACATTGAAGTGGATGTTGAAGGCAACAATGACGAAGAGCAAGAAGCCAAGGAAAAGCAGAAAACATCACAGATACGGTAGACATTTTAGAAATAGACAACTTGTAGGGCTGCAATAATACATTTTTCTACGATACAATATGCAACAACAACACATCCTGCAAATTGCGAGCAAATACATGTACTTGGCCACCTGCATGGTTTTACTATTTTGATCACAGGCTTACAATGGTGTGCAACTGACAAGCGAAGCAGCAATGAATGTATTTTCTTTGTTTTTATTGCTATTCAGTGGACTAAATGCTTGTTTTTGTAAAGGCTTGTTATGGTTATTACAGACTGAAAATTTACTCACTTCTTGACATATCGTGACTTTTTATTGTATCATTATTTTACAATATTCTTGACAACTATCAATATTTGTGTTGTGAGGAAAAATAATGAGATGCATCATTGCAGCCCTACAAATTTGTGCCACCATTGTCAAAGAACTAGATAATTGTCTTCTTAATTAACATGCCATAGCTTAAAGAAAGACGTTGTTCGTAAACAGCACATGTCAGTAAGGTATCAAATGTGCTTGTTTTCCAGGCTTAATGAAATACAGTATATGGTAATGAGAGAATATGGTATAGACGATCACAAATCCTCCTTATCCTTTGGTTTAAAATATTTTGTCAACTAAAACACACAGCTTAACCTGAAGGTTATTTTACCCCTGCCAGGAAAACCAGCGTAGATAAAGAGGCAGTGGAGGCAGATGAAGAGTTTGTGATGACTGAGGGAGGTACAGAAGATGACGATGAACAAACATTGGAAGAAGAAGAGAAGATGGAGGAAGATCTTGATCACAAAGATGAGATTGACAACCTTCAGAAGGAAGGTAATACTTCAATCCAAATTCACATTTAGACATGGGTGTTGGTAAGGGCTGGCCGCCAGCTAATTTCACCTGCTGAAAAAGAACTTAAATCTGGCTGAAAAGACTTGTTAAGTTGAGAAAATCCAGCTAGGCTTGTTAATGAGCTGGTTAGTGTTTTCTTAGCTTCATCCCTGTTTAGGGCTGCTGAATAATATTTTGGGCTTCACAAAGTTTCTACTGGTATATGGCTTGCTAATGCCCTTTAATACTTTCTATGCACAGTGTAAAGTCCTTTCAGTGGCCACTTGCAATTTCCCTGAGGATTTTTCTTTGACCTTAGGTTTTGCATTGCATGGCCAAGATAAACTGCTGCTATAAAACCCATTAGCATTTTGTGACTTACATGTTAGTGGTTCCTGTCAGTAGTGACATGACATTAACCTATAATAGATTATTATTGCTGATGAATTCCTGTTGAGAGAATTAAAAGGGCTGTTAGTGCTTTGTAAGAGTCTTTTTGATGGGCTCAATACCTAGCAGGCTAAGATGTTTTCAAATGTTTCTACCTCAAGGTGAAATGCCCATTGAGGAGCTGATGAAGATGTACAGTGCTGCTGAAAACGAATCTACAGATTTGCAGAGTGACGAAGAGAGCTCACAAGAATCTTCTGAGGAAGGTATTGCAGAATAGGCCACTTTGGATATATTAAAATTCAGCTTGATAGTGAGGCCAAGAGAACACAAACAAAAGAAATGAATAAACATGTCATTCAATTTCTTTTGTTGGTGTCCTCTAAGCCTCACTGCCAAGCTGAATTGTGATATATCGAAAACAGTCTATTGATTGCCTTGTTCAAGGTTTGCAATCATCTCTGGTACATCTGATTCTCTTGTTTGCTTGTTTGTTGTAGAGTTGAGTGATAATGAAGGAATGGAGTACCTTGTAAAACAAGAGAAAGACAGAGCCAGTGAATCACAGGTTTGTTTACTTATCTTTAGTACATGACAAATCAAAGTTTTATGCAGAGTTAAACAGCTAAGTACTGGGGATGTGCAGCTGGTGCTCTGCATTATTGTTTCTTGCTTTGAATGGATATTTAAATGAGATTTCTAGTGAGGATACCGGCATACCTTGCAACAAATTGTCGTTACCCATGGATCTTGAGTTTCGTGCTCTAAACCTTGCTTAATCCAATGAAGAACAAATGTATGCTGAGGTTAAATAGATAAACTACAGTTTAGCCGCGCTAATTCTAAGTCAGTTATTTCGAATTCCACATTATTTTAAACTCGGAACAATTTCCTTGGATTTGCCCTTCCGTCATGTGCTATTGGCTATTTTGAACTCCTAATTTGAATTGTTATTCATTTCCTCTGAGAGTTTAAAATAGTGGGTTTAACTGTAATTACAAAAATGCTCCCTTTTTAAGACCGCATTAATGTATCAAAATAATTTTATTGTGTATTCAGAGTGCAGATTCTGATCCTGACCAAGAATTGACAGATGCTGCGGCAACAGCACAGAGCTTGCAACCTCGAGGATTCACTCTAGAAACCACTGAAGTGAGTATGAAGTGATAACTATTTAGTTTTGTGAATAAAAAAAAGTTAATTTGATTTAAATATTTTTCTGTCTCCAGATCAAGACCAAAGTACCCTTCTTGCTTCGTGGAACTCTGCGTGAATATCAGTTAATTGGTCTAGACTGGTTGGTAACAATGCATGAGAAACATTTGAATGGTATCCTGGCAGATGAAATGGGTCTGGGCAAAACCATCCAAACAATAGCATTGCTTGCTCACCTGGCTTGTGAGAAATGTGTGTGGGGTCCTCACCTTGTTGTAGTTCCTACATCTGTGATGCTCAATTGGGAGCTGGAGTTCAAGAAATGGTGTCCTGGGTTCAAGATCTTGACTTATTATGGTAGCCAAAAAGAAAGGAAGGCTAAAAGACAGGTATGCACTGAGCAGGATCTTGTTTACACTTCATTTGAGTTTTTGGCAGGTTACACTAGAGCACCAGTGCAAAGTTACGTGCTGGACACATTTGATTAACAAAAGTCAGATCTAGTTCTTAACGCATGGAAGTAGACCGTGAAAAAATATTTGAATTTTGTATTGCTGAAGTTTCATGATTGTTCTCTGGCTGTCACTTTCTTTTTAATTAGAAAACTTACTATCATTTTATTTATAAAAGAGACTATATACCGTATTTACAGGGCTGGACAAAACCGAATGCCTTTCATGTTTGCATCACATCATACAAGCTGGTTATTCAAGATCATCAGGCTTTCAGAAGAAAGAAGTGGAAGTACTTCATTCTCGATGAGGTAAGAGTATAGTAGGCGAAATCAGTTTCAGAATCGCAGCCACATTGTTAAGCAATCTTTCCGTGAGTTTTGATCATGTTTTAGATGAGGTTAAGAGTAAATGAATGAAAACAGTAAGATAGTCCTATCATTTGCCTCCAAACAGCAGAACGTAAATGTAGCACAGAAGCAAGTCAACCAACTCTCATTAATTTCTTTACCAACTCTCAACATCTTGTCAACAAACTTTCTGGCCCTCAAAAGCAAAATGATCTTCCAGATGAAATTCAAAAGTTTGCTGATGATTCATCGATCATTTGCTATTAGGGAGTTTAAGAAGCTACGACGACGACGCCAAGGACAGTGTCAAATGAATTTATATTTTACCTACGAATCTCACGATACTCTTAAGTCATTTACTTTGTTTATCACTGTCAGAACTATCACAAAACTGAATCTGGGACACAGTGATAAATTAGAAATAGAAATTTAAAAATGAGCCGTCGTTCATTGTTCATCTTCTTCAGACAATGCAGAATTTGGTCATTTTACCTTGTTGTTTTGCAGAGGACGGCAAAGAAATGTACCAAGAATTATAATGCACGTGCACAGCCATTGTTCTGCTTATTAAAACTTCTGTTTAGTGACGTTCCTGTTGCCGTTGCCATCATGGTTTCTTAAACTCCCTAATGTCACATGACGAATGGCACATTTCTTTTTTTCACCAACTTGCTTTATAAAAAGTAAACAAATATTGCTGTTTGCTATTTTCTTTCTTTTATTTGCTTGCATTCTAAGAATGAGTGTCTATCCTGTTGTAGGCCCAAAACATCAAGAACTTTAAGTCTCAAAGATGGCAGTATCTACTAAACTTCAACAGCCACTGCAGACTGCTTCTGACTGGAACTCCCTTACAGAACAGCTTAATGGAACTTTGGTCGTTGATGCACTTCTTAATGCCACATGTTTTCCAGTCACACAAAGACTTCAAGGAATGGTTTTCTAACCCTTTGTCAGGCATGATTGAAGGGAGCAGAGAGTACAATGAAGGACTCATCAAAAGACTTCATAAAGTGAGTGTCAACAATTGTTTAAGCTGAGTTAAGAGATGTTTTAGCAGGCTAATAGTTGCATTTGGGTGATCAAATTTTGCTTGAATATGAAGGCCACTCAATCCAATATTGCGTAGCTCTTGTAACTGCGTGGTAATTTCATGTGGCCAACAGTATGAAACTCTTTTAAAACCCACTGTAAGGTGAGATCTCAGCCAATCAGTGGTTCCTGTCGAGAGCGACATTTATCATTGCCAGTTGTCAATTTTGTTACTTTTGAAGTTAGCTGTGTATAATTTTTACATGCACTTCCTCTTTGATTGCAACTATGGAAACATGATTACATTAAAACATCCTCCAATATGAAAGTTATCGCAAGTTTTCCTTAGAATGTGAACTGGTACCACTGTAACAACTTTTGTGATGTTTATTGATTTAGTTTTAATTGTTTATGTCTGTAGGTTCTTCGACCATTTCTGTTGAGAAGATTGAAACTAGAAGTGGAAACCCAGATGCCCAAGAAATATGAACACTTGGTCCGATGCCGCTTATCAAAGAGACAACGTTATCTTTATGATGACTTTATGTCTAAAACCAAGTGAGTGCCTAATATAACATTTGCCATAAAACATAGTTGCCATAATCATTATCACTACTTTTAAATTCCAAATTAGCAATTGAACATTCGATGTGGTAGATGTGTTATCCTGACTCTATTGTGTTATAACTACTCTTTTTCCATTCAGTTTCTGAGTACCTTGCAGCACTGAGCCATTGAAATGCTCTTCAAGAAATCTTTTTTTTATGGGGATTCAATTTGAGGAAGGGAAGGGAGATCAAGGCAAACCCTCTGAGTTATGTCCCCTTGTGTCCCTTCCCCCTATAACATAAACTCAACAAAGCTATCAAGGCAGTATTGAGCACTTTTCCCCTAGGAGGCATAATTCTTGTAATCTTTTTTTATTATTATTTCTGGCCAACTGCTCTGTGACCAAGGTTCATCTCTAATCATTTGGTTTTGCATTGTATGGCCAAGATAATAAGCTGCTATAAAACCCACTGGCATGTGTACTTCAAGTGTCATTGGTTCCTGTCGGTAGCAACATACTATACAAAGGTTCAACCTTTTCTTTAACACTGGGAAAAGTTGAGTAGTGAGTCAATGTAAGATATAACTCAATTTCTTCTTTTTTATTTTAGAACAAAGGAGACATTGGAATCTGGTCACTTCCTCAGTGTTATCAACATTCTCATGCAACTCAGAAAGGTAGGCTTATTTTTGAAATAAATTTTACCTTGTTGTGAAAGAAAGCAAATATGAAATGTTAATCCATTGACTCTTATCGAAGACAGCTATGCAGACCAAATTTGCATGTGCCAGCTTAGAGCTCTCCTAATATAAAAGTTACTTAGAACTGCAGCGTTTGAACGCATAATTTCTGAGGAATAAAATCAGGGCTGTCATTTAGGGCCCTAACCTGTAGCACCTGTAACTGCTGAGTAAGCTTGATTTTCCCTTGATGCTATGGGTGAGATTGCCTGTTGTCGATAGAATTCACCTATAAAGTAACAAATTTGCTATGGGTGTGGAGAATAAAGTTACATGTGACTAAAAATGTAGTGACAGCCCTGAAAGTGGTTGCATATAATGTACTATCCACGCTTAATAATACATTTTATTTTTACTAAGTGAATATCGTGGACTTATCAACATTGCTCATGCTGCTTAAATTGCTTTTCATTCTTAGGTATGCAATCATCCAGACCTGTTTGAGCCAAGACCAACAGTTTCACCATTCATCACAGAAGGCATTGAGTTTTGTACTGCATCATTAGTGCTCAAAGCTTTGGAATATAACCCTCTTAAACAAATTAACTTTGGTTACTTGAACTTGTGTATTGCGGACATAGAAAGGACAGTAACGAGCTATGCTGCTTATCGTACGCAGTCTCTTCAAACACCAGCACAAATGATCATTGAAGTAGATTCTTACCCTGAACCAACAAGGCGTCTGGTTCCACCAGTAAAACCAAGAAGGATTTCATTGTCTGGTTATCCTGTGGCACCATTAACTGGTGTTAAGACCGACATTTCTAACAGCATTCATCCAAGTGGGCAACACATGCCAGTTATGCCCCCTCCCCCTTACTCTGCACACCCACAACACAGGATGCATGGCACTACTTGCACACCAGGGAATCTTCCCCATGTCACCCCTCCTGGTTGGTCACAAGACTTGCCAGGTTATCCACCACGCCCTGGTTATGTAGGATCATTACCAGGAAGAATGCCACCTGGAACTCCTGATGGACAACAGGTACATGGTTATTCAACACGTCACAGTACTGGAACTGGTGGCAGCTATCCACCATCTAGATTACTTGTGGCTGGTTATGGAAGGGAAATGCCACCACCTCCACCCTATCCAGGGCATGGTGCAGGATATGACTCTCAGCGTCAGCATATGGCAGTGACGCATCCACCATGGTCAGCATCAGTTCCTGTGACAGCTGGTGCCACTTCTGAATCACGGCAGCTTGTATCTGGTAGTACAAGCCTACCAGCAGTGCAGGGTCGAGCACCAGTGGCACCAACTGTCCAAGATGGTGTAGCAAATAGACTGTCTCATCCAGAACCAAAACCTTTGTCTGTGTCTCCAACCAAGAGGATCGCTCTTGATGCAAGCAAACCAACAATTCCAGTTCCTGCAGTCCAGCCCAACAAAGATTCCTCATTCTACATGGTATGTGTTAGCATTCAAACACCCTGGGAGAGCACAATCCTTGCAGCTGTTGTGCAAACCATCAGTGCAAAAGCTGTTATGTCTCTCATATTTTGGTGGTGATAGAAATATAATGACCTTTGTGATGGCAAGGAAAGCAGCAGTGTTAGCATAAGAATAATGAACTTGCTGGTTTTATGTAAAAATTGCTGTAAGAAGTGAAATCATAACAAAATAAAATTGTGGCGACAGCCCATTTCCAAATTACCTTAATTAAGCCCTTTTCTCAAAGTGAGTCTTGATGCCCGTCCTGTCATATGAATAATGAAATTTCGTCACATGCAAATTATACTCATTTTCATTTGAATGGTTGTGCACCAGGTCTTGCTTTTGGTAAAGAGGCTTAGGGCAATTTTTATATGCTTCTGGCAAAACACTGGCAAAAAGGGGCCTTTAGATTAATTGTCCTCCCTGCCAGGGCTGCATGTGTGTCAGCACATGATGAGTGAAACTTCAGGTCCGTGTTTTTGAGCAAAACTGTGATAGTTCTTGAAGTTCTGAGCTGACAAATTAAATGATGGTCAGAATTGTTTTGTAATTATCATGACAAAAAAGGTGATAAGTGCATGTAATTTTATAGGAGAGCCTTGCAGACAAAAGAGCTAAAGAAAGAAAACAGAAGCTTGTACGCATCGCACAAGTGAACAGTCGCCATTGTCATGCTCAACCAGTTTATGGACTGGACTTGGTCCAGGCTGTATCTGTAGTTAATGATGTGTGGCATACAGTCAGTTGTTGTGAATACTTGACAAGTGTGTTGAAGACTCCAGAGGACAGAGTGAGTGAAATGAAGGAAGCCATTAACAGGTATAATGAAGGTTTTTGATGTTTTGGTTGTGTTGAGGGAGGATGGGTAAAAGCAGGATTTTAGAGGTCAATGAATTTAGAGTCGTTAGAAAAATCCATAGTTTGTACTCAAACTCAGTATTGTACACTGTAATTACCCTAGCCATTGAAAGGGAAGCAGGTTTTGGGAGAGATGGTAATTAGGGGTGAAGGAGGTAAACTTAGCATAGGGCTCCAAAATATCTTAGGAGTGCATTATTCAACTGTGGTCTCTGTGAAGGGTACCATGCGTGTTTTGTGGGAAAAAGTTATTGGTACTAACAGCACATGATGAGTTTCAAACTTCAAAGGTCCGTGTTTCTGAATGACCTTGATAATGCAGAAGTTCTGAGCTGTTAACCTTAGTATAAGTTTCTTAAGAAGTAGAAAAAGCACTACAGGAAATCTCTTGCAACATTGGAGAGACTGGTCAACTACTGTGTTATTTTGATATTAGCCATTTAAACATCAACTCAAAGGTTTAATGGGATGAGGCTGGAAAACAACGTAGAGAATATTAAGGTTGATTTTGGTTTAAACAAGTTAAATATTGAAGACTATGTTTTCTTTTTACAAGGTTTGTGTTTGTAATCCCTGCTGCGGAGGCCCCTCCCATCAAACTGCATGCATCCCATGTTCCGCCTTCTCACTTGGCAAATATGCAACACCTTGAAGAGAAGCTTCACAAGGAGCTGATGCCAAGGACAACTTTCATGCATCCTATCACCAGGGGCATGAAAATGCAGTTCCCTGAAGTACGGCTTATTCAGTATGATTGTGGTAAGGATAAGGCAATATTTTTAGTCTTACCTAAAGTACTTGAGAGGCAACAAGAAATTAAAAAAAAATCTGAGAAGAACAGGAGAACTCTGTTGCTCAAACAGAGGATCGAAGAGGTTAGGGTTTAGCACAGCTGGCTGTGGAATGTTGCTGCATGTAGTAAAACAGTCTAAATTGACTAGGGTAGGAAACATTGACAAGGATGCTTTTTTCGATGCAGGTAAGCTGCAAACTCTTGATCATCTTCTGAGGAGACTGAAAGCAGAAAAACACAGGTGAGAGAAACTCAGGTGCCCAAAGCAACAAACAGCACAGTCCTATCAACATCTCAGCTGTGTAAAATAACAAAATGTGAAGTGGACACTCCCTGTTATGTTTTTTGAGGGAGAGGAAGAATTTATAACAAGCATGAGGACTGCGCAAAAGGCTCATCTGTTAATTAATGTTGGCATTTTGTTTAATTAATTTCTGAACAGCATCAAAGGCTGTTAGAAGGTTTAACTGGTTAGATTTTGCATTAAAGATAAAATAAAAATTCCCATGCTCACCTCTTCCTCTCTTTTCTCTTTTTCAAGGGCACTGATCTTCACTCAAATGACCAAGATGCTTGATGTGTTAGAAAGCTTTCTAAATTACCATGGGTACATCTACCTGAGGTTGGATGGAACAACAAGAGTAGAGCAAAGACAGGTGAATCTTGTTTTCACTGACAAATACTCCATTCCCAACCCTGTCACCGTAATTGCAGGCAGGCAAGTACACCTTGAGACTTAAAACTCAATCTGTATTTGATTTTGTGTATTTATCCTTCATGTCAGGTCTTGATGGAGCGCTTCAATGCAGATTCACGCATCTTCTGCTTCATCCTGTCCACACGCAGTGGTGGCCTTGGAGTAAATCTCACTGGTGCTGATACAGTCATATTTTACGACAGTGACTGGAATCCAACAATGGATGCTCAGGCACAGGACAGGTGTCACCGTATTGGCCAGACAAGAGATGTCCACATCTACAGACTGATCAGTGAGCGTACAGTTGAGGAGAATATCCTGAAGAAAGCCAATCAGAAAAGAATGTTGGGTAACATTGCTATTGAAGGAGGCAACTTCACCACAGCATATTTTAAAGAAGTAAGATGAAACACATTTGGACAAAATTTGTTGACGACAAATTCACAACAAACTTTGTCTATTCATTGCCACTTGCTTGGATAGATGTGCATAAGTGTTTTGTACGAAAGATTGAGCTCATAATTGCCAAGAGTAATGAGTATCAAATTTCTCCTTGTGACATAAATTCTGATAAAATTGTAAGAACCTTTTTGGAACAACTATTCACTGTTTGGAGGTGTCCTGTTAAGGTCATTCCCCAGTATTGCATTGCGCATCCCTACTGCGCATAATTTCACATGTGATTAGCGCGCGCGCATTAAAAAATGGCGGCTTTTTGTTTACAGCTGGACCTCGCCATAGAGGTAAATCGTCATTTTCTCGCAAAGGAGTATGGTGACCTATCATTTTTTTCTGTTGTTTTGAACTGAGTAATAAATTTCTCTGTGTAAAATAAATATGGACCAATTCTCAGTGGAGAACAAAAAGCAATCATCGGAAACGTGAAGTTAGCAAGCAATCGTGACTACAATCATGGTGCTTTTATAAGGATTTATATGGGTATAAACAAGGTGCTGTTGCTCCTAGACAAACATGGGTACCCCTCATTTTTATTTCAAAATGTAAGTTCCTATAATATAAACAATCAATAGGCAAAGTTTCACAAAAATCTCAGTGCAGGTTCTATTTCAGGGGAATGACCTTAAAAGGGGCTTGGAATGAAGTGTTTGCTAGTGGCCTGTTGGCCAAGTGTCTTTGTGAGATTCTGTTTATGTGAGGCTGCAGTCTATGACTATACAATGTATGCTGTGAAGGAGACAGGGACGTTGTCTTGACATACCCCAAGTTCTCTCAACTAAAATAATTAAACCAGATATAATATGATAATCAGTCAGGATAACTGATCTTTCCTAAATTTTCTTTACTCCACAGAGTACTTTGAAAGATCTCTTCACTATTGAACCATCAGAACCTACAAACACCCAGTCAAGTGTTCCTAAGGCACCTCCCAGTGTTGACGTGGAGACAGGAGAAGAGTCTCAAGAAGAGCCAGAGGCATCTTCAGAGAATGCAGAAGTCAGTGGTGCGAAGGCTGGTGGTGGAAAGATGTCGCAGACCCAACTGGAGCAGGTGAAATACATTCTCCTTTTCAATAGATTATTTTTGGTGGTCTCCATGAATAAATTTGTTTTGGGGTTGTCAGTTTAATTGTGATTTTACTTGTCATGACGGTGTATTAGGGGAGGGGATGTTGAAGGTGATAGTAAAGAGGGCAAAACCTTTCACTTAAGACCATTGCAATTTCTGACAAGTGCCAACAATTTCCAAGTTTATGTTTTTAAATTATATGACACAAGCTGTGATAATTATTCATTTCTGGCTGGTTTAAATTGCATTAAATGGATTTGTTTTGGTGGCAGCAAGTAATGTATTGTCAACCTTACTGGTCTGTGTTTTCGTATGACTGTTACATTACAAAACATTCTCACCAGTGTAAAAACATTAAAATCACTCTAAAAAAATTATGGAAACTAGCATTGATAGAGAAGAGTTTGAATCATTCTTTTGGTACATTTCAACTTGTTCAAGTGCTTTCTGATTCCTTTTTTTTTCTCTGTGTTTCAGGCATTGTTCAAGGCTGAAGATGAACAGGATGCTTGTGCTGCTACTAGAGCTAAGGCTGAACAGGCTGCTGAGTTGGCAGAATTTGATGAGGGAATCCCTTTGAGTGAAGATGGCAAAGTAAGTCTGAACGTATCCAGATGCTCTAGTTACCAGAGTTTCGGTCATGGGGGATAGTTCATGCACCAAAACTGCAAACAAAGTCGAGGAAGGGACCATTGAAAGTTTTGTGAAATACAGTGTGTGTTTTTCTCTCTGACGAGGGTTGGAATTCGCCGCTTTACCTTACAAACCCACTTCTCTTGGAGCAAAGGTTGAGAGTTGCTCTTCAGCTTATTAAATTAAGAGTTAACAGTGTCTTACAAACATTTATCCATTTGGCTTAAACCTTGTATGTTTACAGTTAAATGTTAACAGTAGATATTCCACAGTCAATCTAAAATTTTGCCTCCAACTGCATTTTTCTTACAACTGTAGGGTTTACGAAAGGAAGAGGAACAATCAAAAGTGGAGGAAGAGCTGTCTGCACTGGAGAGCCAGGTGACAAGACCTGCCATCTCTGTTTATAATGAGAAAAATAGAATTCAGGGCAGTGAATACTGTGGATGGTAGACAGTATCTCAGTGCTCATTAAATGTGACTCTGATTACTGAATCAGCTTAAGGGATCCTTTCTTGTTGAAATCAAAAGAGAATCAAATATGTTGACACCAAAAGTGTTATAGGAAAGACAATTTATGAGTTTATTGGAGTTTGTTCAACGTTGAATTTATACTTTCCCATTTCTCTTTAAGATGTCTGCTGTGGAACGATATGCAATTCGTTTCCTTGAGTCATCTGGTAATTACATCACACTGGAACAAATAAAAGCAGCCAAGGTAAATAAAATAACTTTGCTGCAACTCTTCTTCTCTTCTAAAGTCAGAGGAGAGCCCAAGAATTTTGTTTTAAGGTTGGATTATTGGAGCATGGTATGTTTTGGTGAGGTTTTACGTTGCAAATTGTTTCTGCAATAGAAATATGTCAGAGTGATTTGGCTACTGTACATCTTATTTGATCAGCCCAGTCATATTATGCTCAGGGAAAAGTCAGGAAGCTTAAGTTGCAGTCATGCATGGCAAGCATGCTATTGCAATGTTCAATAGCAGGAAACCAGCACTCGTGGTGTCTTCAATTGTAACAATGCTAAATTAGGTTGTACTTAAATAAACACCACAGTGTCCAAACTGTAGTTTATTTTTTTTATAGGATGAGGTTGAGATGGCTAAGAAAGACTGGGAACTTGGTCACCTACAAGCTCTGAAGAAGGAAGAAGAGAAAAGAGCTGCTGAAGAAGAGGACGAGATCTTGTACACGTACACACGGGAGGAAGCTTTGCAGGTTAAAAAGAATAAATCAAAGTCACGTAGATCTAGACCCAACAGCAGATGCTCTAGTAAGGGTTCCTCAGCTTCACAACAAACAAAAAAGAAAATTGATTCAGAAATACCAAGTAAGGAGGCTCAAGTGACTGTCAGGAACAGTTGCAGCAACAGTCGCACTTCATCTAGAGCTAGCAGCAGAAGTAGCAGCTGTAGTAGTTCTAGAAGAAATACGAGGAGAACTAAGTTTCCTGATGACATTTAGCTTTTGTCTTTGAAATTGCAAGATTATTCCCTGGGAAATTATGGTAATCTCCTGTATTTCAGGAAGCTAAACAAGTAAATTTATTTCAGTACAAGTTACTTACTATTTGCTGCCCAAATTGATACAAGTAGCCTTAACTTACAAAGTTTAAAAGAAATCACTTGTCAGTTTTTTGAAGGAGAAAAATTGTTGGGTGGTTACAAAATGTTCTTTGTTTCAGCGAAGATTGCACAATGAAAAGAGATGTTTATAAAAAAAATATGACAGAATTCAGTTTAGACAGTTATTTATGGAAAACATTCAATGAAATTAATTTTGCTTCAATTTTATGTATAAAGGAAACAGGCTGGAAAATGTAATAATGGGTGCTTTTGTTAAAAAAAAGTGCTGCAAAAACTTTCAAATAAACAGATGTTTGAAAACTAAATATTGCTGTGTTTGTCATTCTTGTATCTTCTCTTGATTGCAAACTGGCTTCTAAATTGTCTTTTGAAACTGTTAAACTAACAAGCAGCAGTCTGCATGTTAGTTTGACATTTGCCAGTAGTTTTGGATGGCTGTACAGCGTTAGCATTGCCGACAAGATCATTGGTGTCCAAAGTTGTCTTGAAGTTGCCAAGATGTAACCTTGTGCTGGTCCATTTTTGCAGCAAATCCCGTAATTCACTATGTTGATGGTGCTTTGGCTGGCATTTTTGCTAGTGTCTTGTTCATTGCCATGGCAGTGTTGCTTCCTCACTCCCATAATGCATGATTTTCGCACCATAGCTTACCATCCATCTCATCATTTTAACTCAGACTTTCATTTAAGTCATTTTTTTGTGTCTGTTGAGGATGTGATTTGGTGATAATGTGAGCAGATAAACTGCACATAAATCAGTTACCTTATCACTCGCTATGTTGTTATTTTGTGTAGCTTTAGTCATTTCTTCCTTTACTGTATTGGAAAAGGTGCTGTATTCACACCTTAATAGCAGAGGCTAGAATTGTTTCTGAAACATGCAGTAATTTTCATTAAATATGTCATATCGTTGACAACTTTAAATTGTTGCTGCTGCTCTTGACACCATCCCCAAGCTTGAAAAGGGGGGGGGGGGGGGTTGTCTATTTCCCATTTCCGCATGCTAGCCTATGCCATCCAACCAATCAAGAGAAGGTTTAAAAATGACAGGCATTTCAAGGCACTTTGGAACCACTCTTGCTGAACAGCCATTCAGAGCCCTTTTCACCTCAAAAATTTCTATTAGACACCCATTTAGATTTTCCCATAAATTGCGGTTGTTGTTTTTTGCTGTAAACTGACTCTTTGATCTGTCACAGATAACACATGACATGTATGTGCACAAAACAAAACAAAATAAATAAATGCTAAACAAATTATGTAAATTTGGGTATTGAGGCTAGGAAAGTAAGAATCTGGTGACCAAGGGGATGTAGATATATGGGGGATGTATAAGTAAACTACAGATTCATCAAACTAGTAAGTACACTGTAACATGTTTAGAGGCTTGTGCAGATAATTTGGAGACTGCATTCAGGCTAGCACATGAAAACAGATAGGCAAACATGAAAAGCAATCATGCAATCATGCCATCCAATGTGAGAGGTGCATCAGATGTAAGCAAAGAATTCTACACTGATGATTAAGTTCTAAACAAACATAGCAACCAGAATTCAGTCATTTCTTTCATGGGACATTGATGGTATTAAACCTCTCGGCAGATTAGCATGAAAACAAGACAACAGGGTCATCCTGCACTGTGTCGAATGATGTGTTGACCTTATTGGTGTGCTTTGTTTACCAAAGTAATTATGTTATCAAATGTTCAACTTTAGTAACAGCTGTTGAATGAGTGTGTAGCCAGAGTAATGCATATTCAACAAACAGGGGTTGAAGGGTTTGTGATGTGAACTGGTCACTGGTTGCTGCATTTTGCCTAATCTCAATTTGCCACTGGCTTCAGAAAATGTGTCAAAAAGTTATTGTTCTCTCCATTAGGTGTATGTAAATGATGCTACTGGTGAGGAAATGCCGGTTAGTGCTTTATTGTTACTTACACAGGTTTAGGGCAGATGTGGTGTCAAATTTGGACATCTTTATTTTACAGTTGAACAAAAACCTGATCTGCAAACCTTCCTTGAAATTCTGGGTGTTGTATGGGAGTTGGGGGAAGGGGATGTTCCCAGACTCTCCCCCCCCCCCCCCCCAATCCAATAATGGTCATGCCTTAAGTCCCATACAATATGTTGGGTGTACACTTTTCAAAATCTGTCTATCAGTCTACGTGCACAGTACATGGCATGAACCCTAGCAATACCAGGCAAATGGATTTTCAAAAGGATCATTTTACTGATCTAGGACAAATCAAGCACGACTGTTCTTGGATAAGTATAGTGTTAAGAATCAAAATTTTGAAGAAAACTTAACAGCAGTTTCCTGCAAAATTTGGGGACCAAAACCAAGAAACCTTCCGTGGAAAGGAAAGGGTAAAGGGT
Organism: Orbicella faveolata; assembly: GCF_042242905.1. Lineage (NCBI taxonomy): Eukaryota > Metazoa > Cnidaria > Anthozoa > Scleractinia > Merulinidae > Orbicella > Orbicella faveolata. Next base: position 2,704,906 of record NW_028301577.1, read on the forward strand.
ATGGCACATTTGGTTTTGCTGTAAGGAACAAAATAAAATTTGCATTTACAAAATAATCTGTGCACTAAAGCTGTTTACTTGGTTGGACTGGAAACCAATCTCACCTAATTTTGATAATAAATTACTAAAAACATTATTGAAAGTAAAGAAAATTGTCCTTTCCTAATTGTCGTAGATCTGGACCCCACCGACCCCTCCCCGAGATGGACAAGATGAGGTGTATGTTGATCCATGTCAAAATTACTTATATGACTCCACACCTATGGCAGCCAGTCGTCTGCCACCTCTGTATTTAACCAGGTAAGTAGCACTGATATCAGATACTCGTACTTGGACAAAAACACATCAAGCAAACAAGATACTTTGAAGGATCAGGGAAGTTTACTAAGTGAATGATTTCAGTCAATTTTGTCTAAATTATTGTCAACAATATGCCAATAGGAAAAGGTTTTCGAAGGTTTTTAGATTTTGAATGCAATTTACATATTTTAGATCATTTTGAAAGATGCTGTCAGGAAGCGTTGAGGAAGACTCTAGAAGTTGAGGGTTTAAAAATTTTTTCAGTTTGGTTTATTTGATTCAGCTTGAAATAAAATTGCTTTACATACAGGCCACATCAAACTGGAAAGAGGACTGTGTACAAATCTATTGTTTACTTCAGAGACCAACTTCAGGGAGCTGCTAAGTGAGTTTCTATTAGCTGTGTACCTAAAATAAACTTTAACTTTTCTACATCAGTTAGATTTTAAGTCAGTCAAATTTATTTTAAATGCTGGTTTTTTGCTATGTTTTGATTCAAATGAACATTTTCTGGCATGACTCTCACATTCATAAAAAGGGTCAGTTGAAAAGTGAAAAATAAAACATAATTTTGTCTTCTAGCATGGTTTTTGAAGGTGTCCACAACTTGAAATATTGTACAACAGCTTTAATTTTTAACTTTACACACTTAAAAGTAAAATTAAACACTTAAAATTGGCTGTTGTTTTGACAGTGGGAGTTAATCCTTAACATGAATTTCATTTACTTTTTCAATCTCTTTCTTGAAAAATTAATTATTGATGACTCCCTTGAATTTTTAATGTAGGTTGTAAAATTTTGTCACCCTCAAGCAACCACAGCACAACAGACAAGAAAAATTCAAATAGCATCTGTGACACTTAATTTTTTTTATCATAGTACACTTTTAAACTCGTATTGTTGTTTGTTTATGACACAGAGATCGCGTCAGCCGACCCACATCAGTGTTTGACAGAAATGGATTTGATCCGTTTGCTAGGAACCGTCGGAATTCCTTGAGTAAGAAGTCCAAGATGAAGCAGATGAAACAGCAAGTTGCTCCCAGTATCCCCAAACAAACAGATTTCTCCCAGGTATGTGATGCTGTTGGGAAAACAGTTGAACACAGTGGTTTTTTTATCCATGATAGAAAATTAGAGGTGAAATTAGACCAAATTGTGAAAGATTAATTTTGTGAGTGTTCTGGTAAAGTTTTGTTAGCTCCAAGGCAAGGGAAAACCCTGTTCTTATACTCTGCAAGATATCTGCAAACCCTCGTTCAAAAAGCTCTGTTTTCTATAATTGATGTTATGGTGTTGGTTTTACATAAGTGGAGTAATCCGTTTCAGGGTGCAAGTGTTCCAGATTGGTTGATACACGAAGATTGGGCATTACTTCAGGTATTTATGACTTCAATTTTGTAGCCTTTGTTGTTAAAGGGCCCCGGGAAACCAAGTCTTCATTTTTGTTTACATGCAAGAGTTTGGCTATTATATTTTATTTGTAACATGTGGAAACGAAGGAAATAACTCTGAAACTACTTAAGATAATCGAGAGGTTAAGCATGACGTTGACGGCAGACGGCAAACGGCAAAGACAACTTCTGATTTTGAGTTCTTTTCTTCTAATCCGTAAATAAAGCACACAAAAATGGAAAAACGTCTCTTACTATTCATTGCAAATACAAATAATTTCACTCTACTTTACACACAGCTGAAGAGAGACGGCAAAAGTTTCATTTTTGCCGTTTGCAGTTTGCCGTAAACGTCATGCTTAACCTCTTTAATAATGTTATTAAACATACTCTCTAGAACACAACTTGCAGTAAAGCAATAAGATTTCGCTTCACCATGCAATGTCAATAATAATATTTCGATGGCATCAAAAATGACGGAGGCCGACTAGGGTCCTTTAATGTTTCCATGCATCATGTTTAGCTCCTAAACAATACAAAAATTATCCTTAGCAGCTACACCGCAGTGCAGTACAAGACTATCTTTGTTTTTGTTATTAGTGATTGCACAAGAGTTAATGATTTTGATATCACAAATATCAGCTGAATTTGATTTATTGTTGGGGCTCTAGAAGAACACAAAATGTATGTAGGCCAATGTCGGCACTACTTCTTTTTGTACTGTTTTCAGTGCAACCACATCTCCATAATATCAGCATGCACATATCAAACGAAAAGCTTGTCTAGTATGTGTTGTTCACTTTGTTGAAAATATGTTGATTTGAAGGCTGTTAACTCACTACAAGAGTTGCCAGTGGATCTTGCTGTGAATGTTCCAAGCCAAACACCGAACTGGGACATTGTCTGTGACATTGTCAATCTCACAAGCAAGACATTCCGTTCAGCTCGCCAGGTAAATAGTTGTGCAACAAAATCTAGAACAAGCAGTACTGTGCATGGCAGTCTCACAATCCAACCTCAAAGAAACACTTGGCATTTTTTTGCACAAATAACATGCACTCAGTTATCAATTATCAAAAGGATATTGCATGGCCGCTTGGAGGTACGAAATTTTTCTTCTCATGTTGAAAACTATTTTACTCATTCGTTGCACTCAGTCGTGAAATATTTCTTAATACTCATGTAATATCCTCTATGTGATATCCTCTATGTAATAATGCCATGTAATATCCTCTATGTATAAAACTTGATAGATGGCTAGATATCAGATTTTACCATATGCCTCTTATGTAGAGAGATTACTTGAATAATTTTTTTCGTTGTTTCAGTGCCGTGATCGCTACTTGAACATGATCATTCCAAGGGAGGAGGGCAAAGTTCCTTTGGTAAGGATCATTGTGATTTCATTTACTGAGTTCTGCTAGCAGATCTCTGAGAAAAAAAAACCCTTTGTCAGCTATACTTTATAAAGTGGTAATTGAAGCAAGTGCTATCCAGTAAACTACTGTACTTCAGAGACCATTGCATTCTTTAACTCTGGCTCTCTGTTAGCATCTTAGTGTAAAAGTGTTCCTTCTGGATTTAAGCAGCTGCTCGTTACCTTGTAAGGAAACATCTGCATAATTTGATGAATTAATGGAGAACATTTTCAAAAACTGTATTTTTATTTTTGTTATTAGCCTGCAGCAGAGGAGACCTTGAAGAAATTAAAGACAAGATATAAGTCATTCACTCAGCCATACCTTACACAGTCGCACAATTTACCAGTCAAGGTAGGTAGACTCCTAGCTAGTTTGGCTGAAACAGTTTTGCAAATCTCTTAATTCCAGAAAGAAGAAGAAAGATATTTAATACATTTGATGTATCTTTAAGTTTTTTGTCATGGTGAATTTTATAATAGTGTGTTAAAAGTGTTTTGTTTCCTACAGATCAAAGGCACTAGTGGCAGACCTTTTAAGACACATCATTTGTTAGCTCAAGATGCTGGTCGTTCACCTACTATTGTACGTTCATCCGTGTTTGAACTTGTCAAAAGGACATCTCAGAAGAGGAAACCAACCCTCAAGCAACTGTGAGTACTCACGATCACTCACGATCACTCAGCTATCTCATGGACAACTTTTGTCATTGTCACAAGTTCTCCACCTTGAACAATGAGCTTTATTCTTTGTTGCATCTTTTTGCACCAGTGTATGATTTGATAATTTTACCAAAACGGATGTAAATTAAATATATACATTTCTCCAGTGTCTTTGAGTAATTCCTGTTTTAAATTGCCATGGTCTACTTGTTTTTCAAGGTTGGTGGATCCACAGTTAAAGAATTTCAAGCACTCTGCTGTCTTGAGTGCAAGGTAAAGATGTATCTCAGCAGCTATTTTTTTTTTTTTTGTAATCAGCTTCCAATGTTTTTGTCTCAAGCCTTGCTACTTAGGCGAGTTGTTACTCTCAGGGTATCTCTCCCCTCCCAGAAGTTTAAATTGAAGTTTTTTACGCAGAGTAACCTGACAATGTGACAAGGGTGGTTAAGTTGCAATGAACTAGCGTCTCGTCTAGGGAGTGTATCAATAGTACTATGCTCAGTTGCTTTATGCCACAAGAACAGGACCTCAATACCATCTGTTATGAACAATAAGCTGGGTATTTCCAGGGGTGGGGGGGAGGGGGGGAAACAACACATTCATTTGTTAATTTTTCCAGCATGATGAAAGTGTTGTTCGATATCCTACTTTGGTCAGCCATTAGGTTTTTCTGTGTTAGTGTTGAAAATCCTTGTGTAGTTGCGTTCGAAGAACGCAAACCTGATTTTGGCCTGTGGCTTTCCAGAGTTGGTTGCCCTGTGCACGGTTATATGCAGATAAAACCCAACATTCCTGTAAGGACACCAAAATGGCCACCCCGCTTGATTTTTTCACGGGCATGTCTCGGCCAGTAAACTGGTACTGTTTAATACTGAGACATGAGATTACATGTGATAAGACATGTGGCAAACATGTGAGCATGTAAGCAGGCCATGCGAGCTCGACTTTGCGCTGCTTTCTTTGACTTCTTTCCATTCAGGCGCCGTGGGCTTCGCTATTTTGTGCTCTCAGCGTTGGATATTAGTGAATATAAACGCTTCGATGGTAGCATTTATCGAAATCTGAGGGTATTGTCCTTGTTTATTTTGTATGTTTGGAATGCTAATCGTGGGAAACCAGCTAAATTTTGATTGCATTTGTTGATTAGTTCCGGTCACGACAGATACATGTAGCTCAATCTTTATCCGGTCAAATATTGTTTGAAATCGGCGGGGAAAGATCCTTAAGAGTGTGCCGGAACCAAGGAACGGCAAATTATGTAAATACTGTTTACTTTATTCATCAGGGGAAATACTCGAATCAGTCGCACGGGGTTTGTTTACGCCGACGATAAGCGGGCACACGATTGCAAATGTTTGCTTATATTTGTGCTTCCAGCTTAGAATAATATATGTAAAATATACTTTTTCAAATTAACTATTACGCTTAAACATTACCAGTTAATGTGAGAATATGAAGCACGAAATTTGAGTCTACGGAAACTGGCGCTGTCACGCAACGAATCAACAAATCATAGTTAGTACAGGAACCTCTTAAACTGGCATGGACTTTGCCACTATGATATATCTGTCTGTAAAACCTCGGTTGTCGATGAAGAACGTTGATTTTAGCAATAAACAGAGGTTGAAAGTTAGTTAGTGAAACCATTTATTTAAGGTATATATATTAAAGTCAAGGCGTCCGAGTCGAACGCACTCTCATAATCTTTGATTACTACTAGTTGTTAACAATATACTCTGCTCTTGAAGTGGGATTTCAGAGGAAAAGACTTTGAATCCAGTACAACTGGCTACTATGAAAACAGAAAGAATCGCTCGAGAGAAGGCTGCTGCTGCACAGAATGCTGCGGTGAGGAAAGAACTGTTTTAACTAGGAGTTAAAAACAGCTGTAATGAAATTAGCTTTTCATAAACAAGGGGGTTTCAGCAATAAAGTGTAAATAGTATTTGAAAGTACTTGTAATATTGATCATTTGAACTTTCAGTGAAGTTTGTGAAACAGTTTTTAAACATTTTTGATCAAAAGTTTTTGTAGACGCAAAGTAAAATATTGAAGATAGGATAAATTTTCTAGGGTTACTTGCGTATGTATCCAGTCTTCTTGGATGGGGTAAGGTTACAGGACGCAATGGTTAGCACAGACAGCAATGACAATGACTTGCAGTGAATATTACACGTTTTATTCGTCTGTATTTTCAACAGTTACAGCAGCAGCAACAACAGCAACAGCAGCAGCAACAGCAACAAAATCAACCTGTGGCAGCACCTTCACAGCTGCCGCAACCACAGGCAGCCCAGCTTACCCAACAGACTGTGACAAAACAGCTGCCAAGTACAACACCACAGCTTCCTGCTCAAAAACTAACCACTACCACACAGCTTAACTCTTCACCTACTGCTGTAAGTTATATCATACAATTTATGTTGTGTCTCCTTCTGATACTTCAATTCTTGGTTTGGAGAAATATGAATGACCTGTATACATGTAAATTTAAGATTGTTTGGTAAATGCATGCCATCTGGTAACAATACCTAGTATTTATCAACTATAAAATATGTTTATGATGGTGACTAACCTGTAATTTCTTCTTACATGATCAGTACATTTTCAATCAGAATAGATCAGTGTCAGGACTGATACAATAAAGCTAGCGGATATATATTGTCTTGATATGTCACCAAATTCTCAGAACTAAAGCTCAAAGAAAGCAAACTGAATAGGTATTTTGATCACAGACACACATGAACTAATGCTGCTCATGGTATGAATATTTCAGGCCGCTGCAGCACTTCAGAAAAATGCAGCTCTTCAGGGAGCTACAGGAACCACGCCTGCATCCACTTTGCTGAAGACTACAGGTTAATGTTTTCATCTTTTATGTGTATTTGACATAAAATATATATCTCTGAGGTGCATTAAACTAAGAGATGGGTGCGTTCACTGAAGTGTTACGCCAAAAATGAAAATTATTCTGATGCAGGTTTGCTTCAGGTTTAGGGAAAAGCCGGGAAAAGATTTGAAGGTCCAAAAGTCTGGGAATTCATTTTTGCATCTGGTCATGAAATTTCTAGATGTCCTGTCAAAGTAGAGTTATTTGTTAAAGTTCCTGTAGCTTTGGATAATAAATTAGACGTTTTAACTGGCTTCATTTTGTTTGATCAGATTTCATACTACAGAAACTCATTTGCCATGCATCTTTGATCCCTGGCTGGGCAACAGAATTCACTTTTTCTTTTCACTTTTACTCAACACAATGAAATTTGTTAGTGTGGAAGGTTGCACTTACTAAGAGAACAGGTTTTCAGGATGTGTAGTTAAGAGTTGCGATAGAGTGGTTTTCAATTGAGTGTCGTAAAACCAAAACCAAAGCAATCACTCTGGCCAATCACAAGGGACAGAGGCAATACAGCAAACCAATCAAAACTCGAATTAACTGCGTGTAGCCGACGTAAAGCACGGGAAAACTTATGCGAATGAGTCACGATTGGTTTTGGTTTTACTTCTGATCGGATGAAAAAGTGGCGCGAAATTTTTAAACCAATCGTGTAGCGTAGTGATGCAAAACCAATTACTATTCTAATGAAAACCGCTCTTACAACAAATCAGAGACCAATAGTAGTTGCTGATTGTTGTTTGATTGACAGCTGCCGGAATTGTGCTCAGTGGTCAAACTGTACCTGCTGCAGGTACCTCGAGTATTGTGGTTAATACTCACAAGGGCAATGCTGCAGGTCTCAGCTCTATGACATCATCATCCTTTGCCACAATCAACAAAAGGATGCAAGGCAAAATACCAACTTCCCTTGTTCAAGTGCCAGCGGTAAGATTAATAAACAGTTAAGTTTAGAATCCTTTCTCCCCCCCTCCCGGGGGGGGGGGGAATAACTCGTATTGGTACAACTAGCGTTGTCACGGCTTCCTGCTGCACACTATTTCCCTCCTCGTCGGGGATATCGCTTTTATCCGCCATTACTATCGCCACAATATCTATTGACTTTTTAAAATTGCTGCGAGTTGTGCAAACCCTGTGTCGTCATCAAATCAAAATGGCCGCGGAAGCATATGTCTCACACGGTCGCGTTTCTTTGTCAAGGTCATGGAAAAGTATGCAGTCAGAACATTATCATCAATACCACAAAGTTATTTTGAGCAACTTTTTCATTTGGTTTCATAGGCACTTTAACAAAGTAAATTTTGATGTTTGATTTCATCAGAATGCATCTTCAGCTGGTGTGGCAACAACAAGAGTTCTGCAGACACAGCCGCGTCAGGTCAGCAGCTCTCTTGCGTCAGGCACGGCAACATCAATAACACTGGGTGCTACCACCAGCTTAACACCGGCATCATCAGCAACTGTGGTCAGTCAGGTAAGGAGATCATGCCAACAGGTGGGTGCCTGAGACATCCAGCTGTTTCCACTGTGGCCAGACAGCCCTTAAAAAGAGTACTGCTAATCTCCAACACCAGAGCCATAAACCCTCATTCCAGGAAGTTGTCACTCTGCTTGACGTGCTATCCGAGCGAGCTACACCCCTTACGGGAAACGGACTGTTAATTTCGTATATAAAATCACTCTATCTCTTTCCATCATCCAAGTTAAATTCTCGGGAGAGGACTCAACAATAGATAGTCATTTTTGCCCCGTTGTCAAACTCCTCAACTAAAGAAAGTAATTTCGTCAGATGGTTGGTCACTGACACGGATGACATGTTGCCGTAGTTCAAGTCTTGCAAACAATTTTATTTAATTCCAGCCTTCATTTGATACCTGAATCAAGTTAAGGAGTTTTATTCTTAGTTGTGTGTTCCTCTGCTTCCACGCTTTTAAAACATTTGTCTTCTATGGTTAATTAAATTGTACCATTTGACTCTAGACCGCCTTCCCTGTTTAGAGATTATTAATTTTACACTGTGATGCCTCACTGCAGCTTGTGAAGGGTTTAAACAAATTTTTCCTTCCGTTCAGCAACCAACTGTTTTGATTTCTTTTCACAGATTGGACTACAAACTTCCTCGTCAGTTGCTACTGCAAGTATGTGTATTGTTATCGCTGCTGGCCAGCATTTCTTATTTCAAAAGTATCTTGCTTCAGTACAAGTGTGTTTTGCTCTTTAAAATAGTTTTCTAGAACTGCTGTAATTTTTTTCTTGTAACTGACGTGTGGTTCGCTTGACTGTTGGTTTACTTCAGGTCATAATCTTCCAGTTGCTACAACGCAGTTTGGTGTTCCGCAAGGAGTGAAACTGACTCCCCAACAGCTTACATTACTGAGGCAACAGCAGCAGCGGCAGGCACAAATGAAAAGGATACATCAAGCAGAACAGATCAAGCAGCAACAACTCAAACGCATCCAGATTCAACAAGTTAATCAAGGGCAAGTCAATCAGGGGGCTGTTGCTTCCAATACAAGCACAATGCCAAAGCCAGGTACAGTGCAGCAGCAGGCCACTGTACAGCAGCAGCAGCAACAACAGAAACAGCAGCAGCAGCAGATTGCAAACCTACAGCAAGCTGCTATACTGAAGAAGGCTCCTCAGACGATCACCCAGCAACAGCTTCAACAGCTCCTGAGTAAGCAGCAACTGGCACAGTTAACACCTTCGCGACAGTTACAGCTGCAGCATCAGCTTCAACAGCGGCAACAACAGCAGATGTTAAAAAATATGGCATTACGTCAACAGCAGCAGGCTGTAGGAGGAGTGACTACCATCCACGGTGCACAGGGAGGCCAGATGGCTACTGCCACTGCTAGTGTGGCAAAACCAATGACGTCGCAGGCTCAACTGCTTGTTGCTCAGCAACAACAGCAGCAGGTGGCGAGCACTGTGCAGGTGAAGAGTCAAGTTACTCAGTCTGTGGTCAAGCTGGGGACAGCACAGGTTCAACATCAACAGCAGCAGCCACAGCAGCCTCAGCAGATGACAACTGTCACCCTTCAGAGGACTGCTGGCCCTACTGTACAGCTACTACAGCAGCAGCAAGTACAACAGCAGCAGCAACAACAACAGCAACAGCAGCAGCAGCAACAACAACAGCATACATACGCTATGAGGCAGCGCAAGCACTGACATAGTGCTCCTCTTTTCTTATGTAAAGTAGTTTTGTAAGAAAATGAAATGATATATGAATTAACACAATTTTCTCGTAGATTTGTGCACACTGTTGAAGAGTATTGTATTTCAGTTTTGTCTTTTGGAAATACTTTAGCCGAAGTCGGATTAGTAGACAAGGAGACTACAAAACAGCTTTTATTCTTTCAAAATATCCTTACAAACTACTGACCTTCAGTTTTGCCTTGGCGGTCACTTCCATGACCTCAATCCTAAACAGCACATTTACACTTTCTTGATATTCGTTGTACCCCGAAATCAGAAAATAATGCGACTGTTTCAAAGGTTAACAGACAAGATTGTGATTACAACCCCTGCAGTTTATCATATTAATACAAACTGATATACTCACCTCGTTTTGATTGCATGTAACCAGGTATGAAAAAAAACTTTTGTAACTAGTTGATGTGAACGACTTGATGCCATCCATTAAGATGGAAACGGTCTATGCGGCTCTACCAAGCGTTATTTAGCCTCTTAAGCATAAGTGTATCCTCCTGCAGGCGTGCAGAAAACATGCCATTGAGAAACGTGACTAATAAGAGAATACTGCATATGGAACGAAATAGCACCGTTTGAAAAAAACAAAAACAAAAATCTACAAACGTTGTTTGGCAAGAGGTGCGACAAAGCCATACAGACTTTTCTACCCGTTGTGTCGCGAGAATGCTGGCGTCCACCAGTTTTCTATGCATTTTCTTTTCAGTATTTGAACAGTGTCTGTTTTTTTGTTTGTTTCTGTTTATTTGCTTTTATTATCCGCTCAATTCTGAGCAACCACCTCGCAACGTAGACAGCACTCTAATGGGTACAAAAAATAAATTTGTCCCAATGCAGATTTGTTTTCTCTCTTTGCACCAAAATGTGTCAGGATTTTTGAAGTATTTCCCTCGTTTGTAAATGAGAAGGTCGATGTTTTTCTTTGAGACTGAAAGATGTTGACGGGTCTTTTGTGGTCTCACTGGTATAAAAGCCTTTCATTAATTTTCCCTTTTTTTAATGAGTAACCCCTAGGGGTTTCTAAGAACTATATTTTCAACGAAGTTGATAGTGATTCTCGTCTTGTTTGCGAAAATCAGCATTTTTTCCTGATAGTGTAGCACAAATGGAAGACGGAAGAAGAGGGGATTGTTACCCATTGCCACAGTGTGAAACAAATTTTCGAGGAACCGTTCAGTATAATTAGAGAAGAGGCATTTTGTTATTCAGCTTTGTAAATAGCATTAACGTAGTCTGGTTTGTCTTCTTAAAATATTGTTTATCTAAAGATAGAGTATTAAAGAAAGTGTTAGTCCTACTCGGTCGTACTCGGTGTTATTTTGCCTGGAACTATTTGTAGTTTGAGCTAAGGTGAACACTAGGACCCATTCTCACTCTTGATTTTCTTCCAGTGGGAGTACTTGTTGTATAAAACTTTCTATAAAGGTTAATACACAAAGGAGGTGGAAAACTCCGCTCGTGATGGCAGCCAGCATTTATTTTTCACTGCACGAATGCAAAGAATTCTGGGAGTTGTCTTAAGTGGCTCGCATTCGTTGAAGGGACATGATACAACCCCATAAAAATCCATACAAAAGATTTGTGAGTCCTCTTTTTCTTACACAAATACAGTTTACCCCTTACTGTTTAGTCCAGAAAGGGAGCACGAGAAAGAACTATTTTCAGAAACTTCAGGGGTAGGCTTGGTTTTTAACCAACCGTACTCCCAGAACGGCTGGAAATCGAGCCTACTTCAGGGGCGGATCCAGAGAATTCAGATAGAGGTGGCGAAGAAATTGTGGTGGAGCGCAGGGCCCCGTCGGAATGACAAATTCGCGCTAACAACGGTTAGTCAATTTCCTTTTCGGCAATACAAGAAAAAAGCCCCCTCTCCCTCCAAATGCTTTGATAGCCATTACTGTCAATCCCACATGTAAATTGCCTAAAACTGGACGAGAGGAACAAAATACACTTGCATTGATGTGGCCTTAAAAGAAATCATAGAGATGGTATAAACTATATGACTTGCACTGGCAATGTAATGGCTAACTTACAAAACGTTTACATTTATCAGTGACAGCTGACAAGGCATACGGTCACAAGGAACTGGCTCCTGCACGGATCAAGACAGATTTGGAAGCTGCGGGGAAGGTAGTTGGTCTCCTAGAGAGTATTTAGTAACCCCTGGGCAAAAGAGTCCGATCCTACAACTCTGTCCACAGGTGTGACAGCGACTACGGAAGTACGCAATGATTTGCTTCAAGCCAGAGAGCGAGGCTAAAAGGTATTGAATGACTTTGTAATCAGTCGATTCTCACCTTTGCCAACAGCAAATTTCCTCGATCCTTTGAGAAAAATGAAGCTGAGGTCATTCAAAGATCTCAAGACTATCGCAGAGATTCGCACCAAGGATCTTGTGCTTCCCCTACAAATGGATCAAGCTTTGTTTGCGCGAATGGCTCAGCCTGGGCAGTTCCGGAAAATCGACATGAAAACAGTGTTAACGTTTCCTTTTGGAACTCTTCCCTGGTCCCTTGCAGATCCCTATGGTCTGCAGATCCCCATGGTCTGCCACAGAAGGCAAACAAGTCAAAGATTTCACAGCAACTCGAAAGGCGTATTGAGGTGACAGAAAGATATCCTGAAAATGCAACTAGCATATTTGATGGGATGGCCATCCTGCAGAAGTTCAAGCCTCCAGTTGGAGCCAGTTTCCCCGTTGTCCCAGAGGATTATTCGATAGAGTAACAAGCAACTGTAGCAAAGGGATAGATGTTGTGTTCGATGTATATTAAGAACAATCTATTAAGAATGTGGAGAGGTCAAAAAGGGCTTCAGGATCTGACGGAATCAAGTACAAGAACATTCTGCCTGGTTATAAGGTTATAAGTCATGGTTATAAGTCATGGAGCAAACTGTTGAGTATTGCCTCAAACAAGGTTGAGATTGTGAAGTTGCTTGTGTCTCAGTGGAAGAAGAAAGAGTTCAGGAGCAAGCTTGGTGACAGAAAATTGTATGTTACTATTCAGGATGAATACTGGAAGTTAGACTCCATCACGTCTGAGCCGGTTCCTGAATTCAAGTGCAGTCACGAAGAAGCTGATGATACAGATATCCAAATCCTACTTCTCAGCCATAATCAAGCCCTTGGAAAGTGTTACATAAAGAAAGGCAGAAGCACGAAGACTACAATAATTGAACTGTCCATTGTGGCAGAGAGTCTTTTCAAGCAGCTAAGTCCGGTAAGTTGTGGGAGGCGCGGTGGCCTCATGGTTAGTGCGCTCGTTTCCGGATCGAGCGGTCCGGGTTCGAGTCCTGGCCGGGGACATTGTGTTGTGTTCTTGGGCAAGACACTTTACTCTCACAGTGCCTCTCTCCACCCAGGTGTATAAATGGGTACCGACGAACTTAATGCTGGGGGTAACCCTGCGATGGAATAGCATCCAATCCAGGGGGGAGTAGAAATACTCCTAGTCGCTTGATGTTACAGAAACCGGGATAAGCTTCGGCTTGATGGGCCACTTGGCTCGTATGCAGACTTTTAAATCCGAGCATAAGTGAACAAAACTTCTCGAAAGCACTCATCGGAGTATATGCATTGACAGGATGTGTCACGGTATCCTCATTTTCTGGAAAGGGAAAGTGGAAGACAATTCAACTACTTCTCAAGATTGAATTTTATGTGGAAGCAATGGTGGAAATAGGAGAGACGTGGAGTGTATCCGATGCAACATTTAATGCTGCTGAAGCACTAGTATGTCAACTGTATGGAAAGAAAGGCCAGAATATGGATCTGTTACGCTATGAGCTGTACTGTGCAAAGGGAGGAAAAGTAGATACAGAAGCAATGCCACCATGTAGGACGTCGCTGCGTCTTCACATGAAGCGTGCCAATTATCAAGCAGCTATCTGCAGAAGAGCTGTGATTTCGCATCCAGAGTTCCCTCTCCTCACGGGCACGGCTGGAAAGTATGCAGTACATCGAAGCTAGTGGAATTTGTCTGGCTTGGAACTAAGCCTGCTCCAGAAGGTCCTTGAACTATTGTCTTGCACGTGCAAAAGAGTTTGCTCTGTGGAAACATGCTGTTGTTTGAAAGCTGGACTCAAATGCACTGACATGTGTATTTTGCAATGTGAGAACATGGTGTCAGAAAACGTTCTTGAGAATGAAAATCCAGATGGAAGTGATGACGAAGATGCTGACGATTGACCACATTAATCACAAGTAAGTCGGCCAGTAAATGTTTTCCAAACGTGTATAATGTTTTGTTTGTTTGTGTTCGCCTCTAAATACTACGGTGACTTCAGTTCCCCCTTTCTTTCCAATTCTAATCCTGTCCGTCTGAAACATAAGGATGCTAATTTGCATAGTCTAGAACCAAGACGACTCATAAAGTAATCAAACAAACGAAAGAACTTTTAAGTATTGAGTTTTAAAACGTCAATTGTAAGTTAAAATAAATAGACAATGGAGTAAAAAAGTTTTATTGAAAGGTCATGCCGCCTGTAGACAGGAAAAGTAAAGAAAACTATAAATTTTGCATACACTCTGAGAAAATGACGTCATGACGTCATAATACTGTTATTGTTCCAATAACGACAAGAACACGAAATGTACATATGGGTTCCCTTAAATACATCTTTCATTGATGTTTTAACCTGCTTTGGGTATAATTTTACGAACCTATATACTATACAAGCAAATCTCCTTAAAAACAAAATGGCGGTTATTGGTTGAGTTGAGGAAGCACATTTCAAACACGATTTTTAGGATGAAAGTCTGCCGTTCCAGAATTGCCATCATACCTTTTTATAATCCTGAATAGTCAAAGATTAACGTAAAATCAGTTTCGTTTGTTCCCCCGAGATGTGTATTAAAATCGTCTCAGCTGATGGACTACCTTAAACAGACACGTGTATCTCCCCACAATGGGACTACCAACTAGACGGAAAAAGGCTAAGTGTGTTTATTACGCTGGCAGTATCAATGATAACAGTACAAATGAAAAGAAACTCTTCAAGGCTGCTTAGTTCTGCCTAGATCTCACTGAAGATGCCTTGTATCCTCACACTAAACCTGTTAGCCTGACTAATGACTTTATTCAAGATACCATGCTTGCTTTGGTAGGTAGACTCTATGAAAAAGACTCGGAAATATCGTCCAAGCTCTTGGAAAACTAGTCTAAGTAGATCAAAATCAAAGTTTGGGCAGCCCGGTCTCTGCTTTTTTCCAATGTCTGAGTAAGCTACATTTCGGCCACAATGCACATAACCAAGCTTTCGATTATTTTTGGCCTGTCGATTTCACTGAAGGACAAGGTCTTCTCGAGTTGGCGTCAATTAAGTCACTGGGGCTCGGAAATATCGTCCAAGCTCTTGGAAATCAAGCCTACAATTAGGTAGGTGAAAATCAAAGTTTGCGCACTGCTCGGTCTCTGCTTTTTTCCAGTGTCTGAGTAAGCTATATTTCGGCCACAGTGCACATAACCGAGCAGTCGATTATTTTTGGTTTGTCGATTTCACTGAAGGACAAGGTCTTTTCGAGTTAGTTCCAAGCCCCTGGGACTCGGAAATATCGTCCAAGCTCTTGGAAATCAAGCCTAAGTGGGTGGAAATCAACGTTTGCGCAGCTTGCTCTCTGCTTCTTTCCAGTGTCTGAGTAAGCTTAACAGGGGCTATATTTCGGCCAGCATGCACTTAACCAAGCTTTCGATTACTTTTGGCTTGTCGATTTCACTGAAGGACAAGGTGTTCTCGAGTTAGTTTCAAGTCCCTGGGACTCGGAAATATCGTCCAAGCTCCTGGAAATAAAGGCTACGTAGGTGAAAATCAAAGTTTGCGGAGCCCAGTTTAACGGAGGCTATATTTCGGCCAGCAGGCACATAACCAAGCTTTCGAATATTTTTGGTTTGTCGATTTCACTGAAGGACAAGGTCTTTTCGAGTTAGTGTCAAGTCCCTAAGAGTCGGAAATATCGTCCACGCTCTTGGAAATCAGGGTTACGTAGGTCAAAATCAAAGTTTGCGCAGCCCGGTCTCTGCTTTTTTCCGGTGTCTGAGTGAGCTATAATTCGGCCATAATGCACATAACCAAGCTTTCGCTTATTTTTGGCCTGTCGATTTCACTGAAGTACAAGGTCTTCTCGGGTTCGTTTCAAGTCCCTGGCACTCGAAAATATCCTCTAAGCTCTTGGAAATCATGACTAGAAAAGACAAAATCAAAGTATACGCAGCCCGGTCTCTGCTTTTTTCCAGTGTCTCAGTAAGCTATATTTCGGCTGCAATGCACATAACCAAGCTTTCCATTATTTTTGGCTAGTCGATTTCACTGAAGGACAAGGTCTTTTCGAGTTACATGTGTGCTTAGGCTTGATTTCCAAGAACTTGGACGACATTTCCCAGTCCCAGGGACTCTAAACTAAGTCGTGATGACCTTGGTTTTAAGTGAAATCGACAGGGGAAAAATAATTGCACGCTCGGTCTCGAGCATGCTGGCCGAAATATAGCCCCAATTAATTTTAACACTGAAAAAGTAGTCGAGACCGGCTTACGCGCACCTTGATTTTGACCAACTTTGGCTTGATTTCCATGAACTTGGACGATATTTCCCAGTCCCAGGGAATCTAAACTAACCCGTGATGGCCTTGGTTTGCAGTGAAATGGACAGGGGAAAAGTAGTTGCACGCTCGGTTACGAGCTTGCTGGCCGAAATATAGCCCCACATAATTTTAACACTGAAAAAGTAACCGAGACCGCCTTACGCGTACCTTGATTTTGACCAAGTTTGGCTTGATTTCCAAGAACTTGGGCCATATTTCCCAGTCCCATGGACTCTAAACTAACTCGTGATGGCCTTGGTTAGCAGTGAAATGGATAGGGGAAAAATAATTGCACGCTCGGTCTCGAGCATGCTGGCCGAAATATATCCCCACTTAATTTTAACACTGAAAAAGTAGCCGAGACCGCCTTACGCGCACCTTGATTTTGACCAACTTTGGCTTGATTTCCATGAACTCTAACGATATTTCCCAGTCCCAGGGACTCTAAACTAACTCGTGATGGCCTTGGTTTGCAGTGAAATGGACAGGGGAAAAATAATTGCTAGCTCGGTTTCGAGCTTGCTGGCCGAAATATAGCCCCACTTAATTTTAACACTGTTGTAGGCCATGACATGTCGCAGGAACAAATTTTCCCTGAAATTTGTGTTGCACGAAACAAAAAGTATACATTGGAAAAGGAGAAGACTTGTCCCAGCAACATATTCCTGAGACTTAACCCCTCAACATTTGTCTGTTTGCACACATTATTTTGTCCATGCCACATGACCCCGCTGAACGTCATGGTTACATGTCCCTAATCTATTATTTGGTATTTGCTCTTATTACTATTTGGCTTCTTTGCCATCTTGAGAGCAAAGGAGCCAGGAGGAATATAGAGACATGATAACCAACACTAAGTCCTTTATTAGTTTACCTATCGCTTGCAGTCGAATTTCTCCTTAAGGATACCTCTCTCTCTCGGACACCTCTCTATTACGAACAGTTCCCCATGTCCCGAATTAAATATTTAATACTTAAATAATTCGCTCAGCTTGATTTACATTTTAAGATCTGTATGGTTTGTCATCATCCCTTTTTGGTACGCTTTGATGGCCGGCGAGTTTGGTCGAGCCATGTAATAGTTCACATTTATGCGGGACGTAGACAAACCAAAATACCCATGGCAAGACTAAATCAAGCCTGGTATGTAGCCAAATTGTACCAAAGAAGGAACGATGAGGTATTTAACATACTCAAATTCCAGACATCTTTGAACCTTCAGCTCCATTTAGAAACAAAAAGTTTTAGTAAACATCGTTCAGTTCTGTTTATTTTAGCTGGAAAGTAATTTGACACCTTTAAAGCCCTGAAAACAAACTCTCCACAAATCCTTAATATTCTGAAGGTGTCTTCTTACTTAACGCAATGATCATGTTACTTTTATTTCAAAGAACTGTCTCTTACGTGTTTCTCCTCATGTTGCTTGCAATATGATGAGCGCCTAAAGCATTTTTTACAGTGCTTGCATTTATACGGCTTCTCTCCTGTGTGAATTCGTTCATGTTCCTTGCAATGTGATGACTGCCTAAAGCACCTTTTACAATGTTTGCATGTATACGGCCTCTCTCCTGTGTGAGTTCGTTCATGTTCTTTCCAATTTGATAAGAAAGTAAAGCACTTTTTACAATGCTGGCATGCATACAGTTTTTCTCCTGTGTGAGTTCGTTCATGTTGCTTGCAAGCTGATGAGAAGCTAAAGCACTTTTTACAATTCTTGCATCTGTAAGGCTTCACTCCTGTGTGAGTTCGTTCATGTTCCTTGCAATGTGATAACTGGCTAAAGCACTTATCACAATGCTTACATGTGTACGGTTTAACTCCTGTGTGAGTTCGTTCGTGTTTCCTGCAAGCTGATGAGGTGTTAAAGCACTTTTTACAGTGCTTGCATGTATATGGCTTCTCTCCTGTGTGAGTTCTTTCATGTTGTGTGCAAGCTGATGACTTGCTAAAACACTTATCACAATGCTTGCATGTATATGGCTTCTCTCCTGTGTGAATTCGTTCATGTTGGTTGCAAGATGATAACTTGCTAAAACACTTATCACAATGCTTGCATGTGTACGACTTCATTCCTGTATGAGTTCATTTATGCTCTTTGTAAGCTGATAAGTGGTTAAAGAGCCGGCCACAATGTTTGCATTTGCCTGAAAACAATTATCAAAACATAAATATATATACGTCTTAATGTGAGAGGTTTGAGATGCTGAGATGCTGCAATACTGCTGCATTCTAACACAATTAAAACCCAGTCAGATATAAGATATCAAGTGGTATTATATTTGTTAATTGTTAATCATTGTACTCTCAACCATATTTCTACAACCTTTCCATTGTGCACTGCATTGATTATGTTAGCCACTACATTGTCTATGGCATGGTATAAAATACTTATGGAACACTTTCTTGGGGTAAACCTGTTGTTTGCCAGCTCCTCCGGCCGAAATCGCGTTAGATCGGCCTGAGAAGCTGGCAAACAACAAAGAATACAACACAGCAACAGGGTAAGTAGATTTATTCATAAAATATAAGAATAATTGACTTTTCAAGCAAAGCCGTTACATTCTTATACAAACCTTTATAAATTCAAACCGTTGTAACACAACACCTCCATATGCTGCAAGGCAAGAGTCACGTTTCGCGTAGTCAAATTCGGTCGTTATGTAATAGTATATACCATATGTCACGTTAGGCTGAACGGTCGCATAAAAGTGAAAAAAAAGGATAACATCGAGAGCTTGGATCGCCTGTGTTGTGAATTGTCAATTGACGAGGTCAGCCCCGTCAACTTGCGATTATTCAAGGCGTTTTATATCCGAACGTTGTAAGCCCAAACTTAATTCCCAGGAAGAATGTATTGAACTCAGAGACCTTTTATAATTTCTAATCAAACTACTTAGATCTCTTGTTCTCAGGACAAATCATCAGCGATTTTTGAGCGATTTTACAACACCGGGCCACCATTCAAATTCAGTGAGCGGTATTCTACAATCTAGCAAAAGGTTCAAAACATTTCATCAATGTAACCTTATTCAATAACCCTCGCCAAAGACTATCGTTCTTCGCTGATAGTTCACAACAGTGAATCACGATAGAGAAAGCAATGGCAGAATACAGGAACCCTGTATACTGAAAGAGCCTCGTCATTCTGTATCATATAAAAAACACAGACACTATTTTTTTCTTCATTTCCTGAAATGAAAAGAGGTGACCCTGTATCATTTAGATTAGCTTGACATGAGAAAAGCGTTCTTCTAGCCTCTCTATATCTTACCTTTACAAGCCGCCATTACAGAGATTACATTAGAACCCAGTCTCCCAATTTTTCTAGTTGGATAGGTTGTTGGATGGGGACAGGGGCCTTGTATGTGTGCAAGTAGCAGGGGTGGGGAACGTAGTCTCCTCCGCGGCCTTTTTTTTGCGGGGGGGGGGAGGGGGCGTTGCGTGGCATCCCCCCCCCCAAAAAAAAAATAGCTGCGGAAGAGTTTATGGGTAACTATGTGGAGAACACTCTGCAACACCTGACACTTTTTGTTTGTTTTGAACGAGAACAATCTCCAGCTAGGAGCCGCTAGCGGAAAAAGGTCGGAAAAAGAAAATGTGAATGGGCATTTATGTTCTCTCGTAATCTTGGTATCGATTTTGGGCCATTGGCCTTAATCGCTCGGACATTTCAGTGTTCTATGGGGTATGGGGGGGAGGGATGTTACCCATCGCAAACATTTCAGTTATTGGCAAAGAGGCCTCTTATTAATCCTTTAAAACTTGTCTTATTCAAACACTGCTCATTTAAAGATGCAGAGCGTCAATGTTAGTCAGTGTTGTTTTGTCTGGAAAAATTTGCAATTTTCAACTGAACTGGACACTAGAGCCCCTTCTACCTCTTGATTTTCTTCCAATGGGGTTTGTTATTTTAGAGATCTTTTTAAAACGCTACTGCAATTGCAACAACAAATTTTAGTTGCAGTCATGACCAATAATAGCCTAACAGATAAAACCCCCTTCTGGTGCGAAAAGGATTTGAGATACGAGTAGAGGACAGTAGGACCAGCAGGGTGAGAAAACACTGATAGAGAAAGAATTTCTGTCATATTCGATCTGCCTGTTCTTTTGTTACCCTTTCCAGTATTCCACCTGCTATCATTGACGCTGTCAAAATTTTAGAATCTGAGGTCAAAATTAAGGAGAGCTGTTTGTTTTATAGTTTGAATCAAGCTACGATGGCCGAAGACCAAGAGGTTATTGGAACAATGCGTGCTATTCGAAAAGGAGTTCTCTTGTGTGGGTTATTGCTTGCCTCCAGCAAATTGGCAAGGTTTGAAATGTATGCATAACGAGTCTGGATTTATAAGAAAATCTATCGAAAGAAAGGTTATGATTAGACGCTTTTGCTCAGAGTTAAAGCCACAGTCACAGTGTTTGCAGTCTCAGTTTCCCAAAACTTTCAGTCCTGGGCAGTAAGACTATATTCGTATTCTCGGTATAGGACTGGAACTAGCTTGCAACTGAGGCTGATGCGTGGAATCTTTTCAAATGTAAATGACGTAAATATTTTTTTAATGTTATTCCCCCGCATGTCCTCCATTGCATTGCTAGTTTCAGACCAATGCCGAGAATACGAATATGGCTGGCTTCTTTGTTTTCCTTTGCGCATCCTCCGTATCCGGGCAGCGCTACATATATGTATCTCGCCCCATGCCCTCACAATGGCTCAACTGTTCCCACCACCCTCCTAATTTCAGCTGCAGTGTTCACCCTCCAGCCCAACCCTAGGCGGAAGGATTGTAGGAATTTGTTTGAAGCGCTTAATGTCGGAGGTTATATTTCACAGTTCCAACACAATCCGAGTTAAATAGTCTGTTTCAGAATTTCTTACGTGGGAGCGATTTTTCGCTTTTCAGGACATTTGGTACTGCCTTGAGAAAAGGTTCTAAAAGGACAGTAGGCTATTCAAACTCGATACTGCTTGAACTGACGGAACAGGGACTCTGTCAAGATCATTGTCAATTCTTTTAATACAAATTATTAGTGGAAAAATACACTTATCAAGCTTTTAAACTGAACAACGTTGCTTGAAACTTTGGTAAAATTCTAAACTGCAGCAGTCCTCAAACTCTTGCTGCTGAACAATTTTGCCATTTTTACTCTGATGCCTGCCTAAGCCAACTTCTCTTCAAGGGCTTTGATTCGCTTTTCTTGCTCCTCCACCTGTAATTTTAGCTGTTTCACCAGGTCCATTACGTCCTTCAAAATCAAATAAGCTTGAATTATTATTTTACAATTAACCGGAAATATGGGGGAATACCAACATTTGAGATTGGTGCACAGTGTCTGCGCAGGGAATCACCTGAAAATGGGTAGTTTATTTCAAGTCATAAATTGAGAACTGATTAAATTAGATGGATACAGAAGATCCCACAGTCTATGTAGAAAGGGACATTATGACAAAACTTCGTAGTACATGATATTCCCACCTGTTTTCTTGACAATGGATTGATTGTGGAGACAGCCAAGTGCTTAGGGCTGGGTGCCGGACTTGAAATGTTGCAGGTTCAAGTCCCACTCTGACCACTAAGCTGGAGCTGTTTCTCGTCAAACCCTAGTTCAGTTCCTCAGTCATGCCTGTACGTAGCCAACTGGTCTGCCTTCCGCCAGCTGGGATTCTTAAGCCTTTTATGTTTATTAGAAATATTTGTTTCTTTCAGTTTACATGGCATGCCTGAGAATTGGCTAGGTGTAACTTGGTGTAACTACGTGCATAGACCATTATAAA
Source organism: Orbicella faveolata (assembly GCF_042242905.1). NCBI lineage: Eukaryota > Metazoa > Cnidaria > Anthozoa > Scleractinia > Merulinidae > Orbicella > Orbicella faveolata. The sequence goes on from NW_028301577.1 coordinate 2,727,135, forward strand.
CATTTTACATTTTAACATCTTTGGGGAGAAACTGGATGTTTGATCCCCCTTTTACAGTGGCAAGGTACTTACTGGCTCATCATCCTCGGCCTTCTTGGGCACTTTCTTGCCAATAGCAGCTAATCCTTTCTTTGGCTTTGATGTTTTGGAGGCAGCCCCATCCCCTCCTGGCTTGAGTGAGATCAATTTGGGATCAGCATCTTTGCCTTCTAGCCACTCAGCAGCAGAAAGAGAGGGTTCATCACCCTGAGTGTCTGGAAACAAGTCAGACTGGAAGAGTTCTGACTGAAAAACAAAAGGGCATAGGAGTCTTAACTGTGTGAGACAAAAACACTTTGATTTGATTCTGGCAGGTCAATTGTGTACTGACTGATCACAATAAAGTTCAGGCATGTGAGCAAACCTCAAAACCACAAACCAAATGACCGTTGCTGTGTGCTGTTTGCCATTTACTTTTCTCACACCTTATTGGCTTTTTCCTCGCTACACAATAACATTCCAAAAATTGTATCTGCTGTTCATGGTTTTCTAGGTTTCACAGTGAGTGAAATCCAGGACAACGTAAAATAGGGTTCTAGGGATTCAAAGTAGCCAAAGAATGATTTGTAGTAGTCGGCGCTAACATACAGACATCCCCACCATAAAAAGGAACACATGATTTCAGTTTTAATAAATGGTTGTAACACCTTATGAAGCATTATCACCCTGGAAATTCACTTAACTGCACGTCATAAACATTGTAAATTATGTCAGTTTGGTTGTCACAATGAGAAAGGCATTTTTAATTGATGTACACGTCACATAATACTTCATCATGTAGGAACCAGTGAAACCAATAAGACAGTGGAAACTGCAGTGGCCTAATAGTTACTGTGCTGACCTCCAGATTGATTGGATGTCTGAGGTCAATTTGTTGTGTTCTAGGGTAAGACTGGACTGACATCTCACCAAGAGGGGGAGAAGAAATACTCCTAAACATGTCATGCTATGGAAACCACAGATACACACTGGCAAGTTGGGCCACTAAGCTTAAACATAGACTTTTGAGCTGTAACCTAAAATTGTAAAGCTCAATAGAGTTAAAAGATGGAATATAAAGCACTCGCCCCATAACATTTTTAACTTGTTGCAGACATCCAGCACTCTGGGGCCAAACGGCTCTGAAAACGGTCATCAATGTATCGCAAATTTTGGTTATTTCAGCATAACTTCAAATGTAGTAAATATCTTGTCGCGAAACTTGGCAAGTGAATAGAGGACAAATGACCATTTTTTTTGACAACAAAATTGACAGCAAATATCAAATTATGACGTCACCGTTAATGACGTCATGCAATAACCTTGATTAAAGTTTTTAAAGTCCAATTTTTTTACTTCTTTAGAAAGAGCACAGCAAGAGTAGTTAAAAGCTGAAAACGATTTGTCAATATTTCAAAAATTAAAGGAGATATGACATTTTAAATTTTAGAGAATGCTCAGCCCAAAAATGGTGACCCCCCTTGATAAATATTTTCAAATTGAAGGTGTGTTTTCCTGTTAGCAATCTCACTTATGTTGCATATTGACTGTACTATATGAGTAGAACAGGTGTAATCCAAAAAAATACCCACCAATGATTTTCCTGCCCTTCTAATCACCTCAAAACATATTTGTGACGTCATTAGAAGTGACATCACAAATTATTCAAACGACAAAAACTTGTTTAGGAGGCCAAGACTAAAAAATCTAAAATGATACGATTTTTTGCAGCACTAAGTACTCTATTTTACCAAATTCTCAGAGTTCCTCAAAGAAAACTGAAGAAAAAAAATTAAGGGGACTGATTTTAGAGGAACAGTATGGTTCCGGAGGGGAAAACTGAAATTTCTTTAAATTGCTATAACTCGAGAAATATTTGTCATAGCGAGGAACGGTGTTCAATATAATAGTCCCCTAGTCATGCTCTTTTAAGTGATTATATTTGGTGGTTTGAAATTAGAAAACTTGTATGACACATTTTTGTGACGTCATCAAATATGGCATCACAATATGACATTTTGACATTTTGTTACACTTGAAATAATCAAGACAACGATCCAGGCAGTGTGCAAGGTTTGGTATAAAAATATGCAAAGGGTGCAAACTTGCCCTAAATGACCAATTTTAACACCATTTGGCCCCGGTGTGCAGTGCTACTTACCTTTCGTGGCACTTTGAAACTGATAGGTTCGCAAAACCCTTTAGCAACAAGCTTGAAGCATTTTGCGACCTCACAGACCATAACATCACAACCCCGTTTTGGCATGAAACAGGCACCTCGCTGAGGTACATTGGAGCTGTAGTTTGTTAGCCAATGGCAGTGGGGTGGTTCAGGATCCAACTCGTAGTACCTGATGATGCTGTCACCCTATTCAACAAAACATCATCACATTATTGTGCTTTTCTGATAATATTTCTAAGCAAAGGTTTTGTATAGCACAAACAAGTAAAAATTAGCTATAAGAAAGAACAACATTTTGGTGACATCGTGACACCATTTTCAAGTTCAAATGCAAAAAGATAAACTGTCAGAAAATTCGCTCAAGATTAACATACTTCGTAATTACATATGCAATGTCACCCAAATAGTTTTGCTTGACACCATCTCTTAATGTCCAGTCGGACTCAATTCAAGCAAAACTATGTGTGACATTGCACATTAATTAAGAAGTATGATAATCTTGGGCGAATTTTCTGACAGTTTATTGTTTTGCATTTGAACTTGATAATGGTGTCACGATGTCACCGAAACCTTGTTCTTTCTCATCGCTAATTTTTACTTGTTTCTGATAATAAGCAGTGAAATTCCATTTTCACATCAAAAAAACAAATTGTGCTTACAGTTTACTTTCCCAGATACAGGTACCTGATCCCTGAGGAATTGTTTAAATTAACCACATGAAAATAAAGGTCATCTTACTATATCCATCGACTTTGCATGTGGTTCTTCTAAAGAACAGACTAACATTCTAAAAGGAGTAAGAAGAATCACTAGTATGCATGCCCATATAAATATGTAAAGTACAGTACATTGTACTGTTTATTTTACTGTGTTCACTGGAACATTTGGCATCTATTCTTACTATGCTGGCCAGCCTAAGGTCCTGGAGGTATATATTACCCATAGTCTGGAACCATCAATTCAGAGGTACTTTTTTTTCAAAAAAAATAATAAATGAAAAATGTCATCAGATATCCTGTTAAGAAGTTGGCAAACTTGAGGCCATTATGGAATGATGCAAAGTTCTCTGTGATTTTTCAGCCTTGACTCAAACATCAAATTTAATAATCCAACTTGAATTTAATCTGACAGGGTGAGAGTGAGAATGACTTCCATTGTGCAGTAATCTTACCTTGCCATATAAGTAAATCATTTTTGTGTCAGCATCATAATGAATAAAGAGGACTGCATTAGACTGGTCAATCTCCTCAAGGGCCAGATTTTCCAGAGTGTCCTGTTGCAGAAAAACAGAATTGTACCAAATCTCAGTGATCCATCTACCTGCACGTCCCGCATCTCAGACTCATAATTTTCCAAAGAGACGCCCAAATTTAGTCCCAGATGTGTCCAATGGACGCAAAAAAAATACCTTCTCTCTATTACGATCATGACTTGATGACTTTTCTTCTCTATTTATGAAAAATTTCAAAATGTGTATCAAAGTAAGCAGCGTGTGATCGTAAAGCGAACACTATTGCATTCTGGTCATTACAGGCTCAATTTTCATGATCAGAAGTGTAGGTTTTTTTTATTCTACACGTGTGCTTTCTGTCTCTTCCTGCTTGCTTTCGTAAGGCAGACATTGTTATTCAAATTAAATGCCACTGAAGAAAAAACTTAAGTCCCTGGAGGGGCAACACAGCTCTCATTTGCACAACAGCCCTAAGCGAGTCAACATCAAGAACAAGAAGCAGCAACTGCAATAGAGAAGAATGATGTGAAAGCAGACAATGAAGAATCGGCACAAACGAAATCTGCAAAATCTAAGGAACGAAGATTTTTTGAACTGTGGCTCAAAACATATTCGTGGCTGGTGTACGAGAAAAATGGAAATTATATGTATTGTAAAGTCTGCTCAGAGGCTAGGAAATCGAACAGAATGAGTAAGGGAGCCAAGTGCCTAAATTTTTAAAACACTACGCTAAATTGGCCTGCTGGTCTCCTCGAACACCAGAAGATGGCCCTCGAAGGTCAAAAAAGTAACTAATAAAATACAAAGCTCATTTAATTGTATGTGTTATTCATAGGTACAACTCATATAATGTTGAGAGTGGGACTCACACTCCTGTTTGTGGGACTCATGGGTTTTGGGCTGTGCGAGTCCCTGGACTCACTACTGCCTTTTTCTAGATGGATCACTGAATCTCTAACATTTAATACAAGTGTCAATGTTGGTGATGTAGATCTAGATAAGTGTGACCTGATGATACCTTGCATTTATCAACTCACATCTCATATGTTTTATCTTGTGTAGATCTCGCTTTTTCTATCTTTCATATTAGTTAGAAAGAAAAAAATTACTTTAATTTCCAGCATGTTCACTTTACTTAACATCTTGACTATGTCAGCCATCAAGTGGACCTCTTGTGGGAACACTGTGAATTATGGTGCCCAGGATAGGGTAAGAAAGAGCAAAAAAGCAGGGGGAGGAAAAAGGGGAGAAAAAGTATTTTCTAAAAACCAAGGAACAAATACAGTATCCAGTAGCAATGGTGAAAGAGCCTGGCCCTATCAAGGAGAAGTACACAGAGCAGTTCAAATTTCCTACCCAGCCCTCCCCTGCCCCTGTTCCAATAACACAAGGTGTCCAAAACAGTGTTACTAACTTTACCAAACAAAATTTGTCAACCTCAAGCTAAATGTGTAACTACAGTAACGTTTTTCTGGAAACCAAACTAACCGCTTTCCAAATTGCATATTGTCGGGAACTCATCTTTGAGAATCCAGCAGTAAACAAGTAACCAAATTCACTGCAAAATGCTACTCTCTGTGGCTTGGCTCCTTCATGACCATTTGCTTCCTGCAAAGAACCAAAAAAACACACTTAAAAAAACAACATTCATAAAAAGAAATCCCCCCACTTAGCTAAGCTATAACCCCATAGTTGTCACATTGAGTTCAGAGACATAATGAAAGTGATGTAGGAGGTTGCAAAAAAGGCTACTGCTCTGTCTTGCAAATCTGAAGGGTCAGTGAAATGAACGGTTACACTCAATGTGACATGTCAACCGAGAAGTGACATCTGCCAAACTGTAAGTGTTTATTATAGTGATCAAAGATCACAGAAATTGAGTATGAACAAATGCTTTTTTAAGAAATCAAATGTTTTCTGATGATATGGAGACCTTTAAATAATTCATTTACAAGTGAAGTAGGGGACTTTTGAAAGTAGGTGGTAACTGGGTTTTCTTCTGATCGAGGAGAAAAGTTAATTTCATAGGGTAACCTCCTATAATTTTTTATTCAATTGCCATTAACACTTAATATTTCTTTTACTGTCAACACTTATTTACAAAAAAATCAAATGATTTTAAGGGATTTTTAGGTCTTTTATCATCCATATTGTAGAGCAGTTCAAATATACCATGTCCCTGATATGCTTTGTGCACACCCTAATTTATCTTATCTAATTTATTTCATATTAGAGACTTTTATGCGTAGAACAAATCGAGTGCAAGAACTGAGAAGATGTTTCGTTGACACTACATGACATATAATGTGTTGTTCATAAAATATCCATACCCCTTCCACAGAGGGTGTCTAGGTTTGAATCCCCAATCCCTCTGAAAATTTCGGTTTTGTTCTTTCCTTTACAATTTTTGGCTTCTAAGAACCCCAATTCTATTGGAATTTCCAATAATGGTCCTTAGGGTAGGTATGGATATTTTCTGGAGCCACACAATGTGACTCATGGCAAATCAAAGACATGGAATATGATCAAGGAATTGATGATGGTTTAACTCCAAAATTGGGTTTAAACATTCCAAAGTGAACTTCAACATAACACAGACAAGCCAAGGGAGAAAGGAAATTTATCACACAATGGTTTTTAAAAAGATCCATCTCTTATCTGGAACAATACCTCATTTTGTTTATGACATAGTATTAATAAGCAACCTCATATTGCATTTCCCTAGTATGATTAACTAGATACAAGCACCAGACTGTGCTCCATGAAGCAGCCTACAGTTTGCATAAATTCTGGATTGCCTTCACAGAAAACAACCTATTTTGATTGCCCTCCATTACAAAATACTGCATTCCAGCTAAAGAAAAATTACTCCACTTTGGATCACTACAGTTGGTCCCTAATTCAAACTCAAAACCATTTCCCTTGCATTTGCCCCTCAGTCACTTACCATCAGCTATTTCAAACTCCCACTATTTCGAACAATTTTTCATTTCCCCTGAGAGTTTTAAATAACGGGGTTCAACTGTATGATAAAGGCAAAAGCACTAAGTTCTACTCACACAAACAACCTCTCCCTTCCGCACATCGATTGTCCTTATCTTCTTGTCTTTGCATGTGGTGGCAATAAGACTTCCATTGGTATTCCATGAGACGCTATAAATGATATCTGGGTGACAGTCAATTTCTTTGGCTGCCTCTCCAGTTTCTAAATTCCAGATAACAATCAGTGGGTCAGTGCTGGCACTAAGCAGGATATTAGATGCCACAGGATGCCACAGAACTTGGTGGACTTTTCTTTGATGGCTATCCGATAGAGTTAACAGAGGTTCTGTTATAGTCTCTTTACCCAGTCCCTCATCAGGAATTTGCCAGATTTTCACAGTGGTGTCCTCTGAGGATGATGCTATCAAGTTGTCATCGAAAGGGTTCCAGGCTATATCCAAGACATCTTGTGTATGTCCACCCACTCTTCCATGCTCAGGATCTAAACGACCAACCTGAAAGACAAGAAGGAGAAGTCAATTATTTTCTTGCACTACAAGCAGACAATATATGGATACATTTTAGAAACAGAAAACATGTACCATGTTTGTATCGAGTTATAGAAACACAGTTTTAAACCAAAGAGCGCACTTATTTGCTTTGGGTTATTTTCTAAACATGTATGGTGGTTGAATTGACCACAGTTGACCATACTATTGTTCTACGAGTTATAGAGGCTACATATATATAAATAAGTACAATGGTTTGTTTTATGATGAGCAGATCCTCTTCATATTACATAAGCAGCCTTCTCAAAATGTTTCTGAGGAGGAGGCTATATTAAAGTTGGAGGCGGTTTGGTTGCTGAAGGCAACCTTTCGAGCGCCCATAGGGTGCGAGCATGTGGGGGGGTCCAGGGGCATTCCCCCCCCCCCCCCCTGGGAAATTCTTGAAATTTAGATGCTCAATGGTGTGATTTGGTGCAATCTGGGGGACCTGAAGGGTGAGAATTATATCTCATTTTTACCAACTTGATTTACTATCATTTGCAATAACATGTCAAAAGATATCTTTCATTCACAAATTATTCCAGGTTTGTCAAGATAAGATGGCAAAACATTTAAACTTTGAATTAATGTGATTGATATTGTACTGTCAATAATTATAGAAATTAACCCATAAGCTGTTCAGGAACAATGGTAAATACTTCATATAATAATAACAGGCTATAGTTTGTATATCAACAACTATAATATGTACATTGGCTGTCATAGCTAATTAGGTTACATAACTAATCGTGTCATAAAGCGTCCAAATTTCCAAAACAATAATTGTCATCAAATAATCAAATATCTCAGCTTTCTAGAAATCAGTGTCAGATTCAAATGCACTGTCATAATAATCACTGTCTGGCAGTACAGGTGAGATGTCTAACAGAGTTGACACTTCCTCAACTTCATGCTCAATTTCTTGAATGGCATTTTCCTCAACCATATCTGTCTGGACCGAAACATCAGCCACCTCCTTTGGATTGTTTACTGGAAGAGGAGCTTCTGTGGCAGTGTGAAGTGGACCTTGCCTTCTTGGGAGCTTCTTTCTGTTCTTTTGTCCAGCCACGACTGAACAGCTCAGGTCACAAGAGACACCATCTTTGAACTGCCCAATGCTGGCCCATTGATCTTTACATGAAGCATTTCCTCAAGCATGTCATTTTGGAGATGGCTTCTACATCGGTTCTTTACAATTTTGAGAGCACTTGCACCTCCTTCAGGCCATGCATTGCTCACTGGCAGGGTGATTGCAGTTTCTGCTATGAGGAGGAGCTCTCCAAAAAAGGGTTGATACTCGGACTTTCATAAGCTGACTCAGAAACCACTGTGTGCTGGTGGTACTGCTTTTTTCCGTCTTGATTTCAATGGGAATGTTGGGCTTGATGTTGTCATTGATGTTAAATTTCATTTGATGCCACTCTGCAAATAGTTTGCTACTTCTGGTCTTCTGGGAAGCATCACCATCACCCCAGTAAAAGTGCTGAGCAAGAGTAGAAATATCCCTGTTCCCATAGACATCGAAACCCAACTCACTGCTTTCTGGCACAGCCAAAGGGTCGAAAATCTTGAGTCCTGCAAGTAGAGGAGAACTGCTAGCAAATCGAGCTTCAACATTTGCAACCATACTGGTGATATATTGCTCCTGTAAGCGGTGCAGCTGTTGTTGCTGTGCAATAGACACCTTGAGATCGTCGCAGATGTTGGTATATGAATCAAGAGCTTCTAAAAACTTCTGCACTGGAGAGCTGGTTTCCAGTAGCTCCTCAAGACTGGCTTTGGTTGCATTAATCAGGGGAACAATTTGAGAGAAGGCCACTGATCCACCTTGAAATGCCTTTGACAGATTGGACAGGACTGGCAGGACATCTTTCAAAATGAAGAGCACTCCAATGAATTTTCCCTCTTTCAGCCTCTTGAGCAGGCCATGAGCTGTAGCACAGCCACCTTCCTCCAAAGCTTGAAGGGTATGAAGGACAGCCTCGTATTCTTGATACAGGGCAGCAACAGACTTGTCAAAACTCAACCACCTTGTGGAACAAGCCTTCTTCATGCTCTTTACAAGGATCTGCTTACTCTTCTCTTTTAGCTCTAAGCTGCATTTCTTGATGTTAATTTGCATCTTCAACAGAACTGCTAGGCGTTTTGGTGAGTTCTCAAAATATGTCCAGAGTTCACACAGTGTGTTCTCCACTCACTTGATGTAGGCAATCTCCTTGTTAGTATCAGTGCGAGCTAAGGCCAATTTGCGACAAATACAGTGAACATTGATAATGACTGGGTTTAGCTCTTTAAGCTGTGCTGCTACACCATTATTTTTGCCAATCATCACTGCAGCCCCACCTGTTGCAAGGCCATTCAGATTTTTAAGACTTAAACCACACTGCTGTACCAACTCATCCTTGATAAGGGATGTCAGGGCATCAGCGTTAGCACTTGAAAATTCCTCTAGGATGTTTTGCACTGACAGAAATGCAATTTCCATGGAAGATGTGACAGGGCTTACAAACTGGATGAATGTAAGCATTTGAGATTGGACACAGATGTTGGTTACCTCATCCACCATGAGTCCATAACTTTGGACCTGCTGCACACTGATAACTATTTCTTCCTTGACTGTTTCTCCCAAGATGAGGAAGATTTCTCCCATTGATCCTTCAGAACTGTGGTTGAAGTACTTGAGTTGATTCACGTCTTTGGCAATTTCTCTTCTTTCCACCACTTCTTTGTGGAATACAGACATGTGCTGTAAGAGCTCTTGACTGGCTACTTTACGATGCCGATCAGAACCACAATGTACCTTAAGGGCGTCATACTTTAATCTCATACTTGCTGTTTGAGTGAAGGCTGATTCTTCTTTATTTTGCACTGTTTTTAGTGCATGCTTCTTGCATAATAGGCAGAACATCCCTTCACTCTCTACAAAACAAAGGCAACGATTTTCCTTCTCTTGGTGCCAAGTATGAATGTACTTCTTCTTCTGTTGCTGAAGTCTTGCTATCTCTTCCTCTCTTAAGCTACTGCACAGTTTGGAAGGACATGTGTAATAGCTGTGCACAACTTTGTCAGTACCAAAGAACTGACCTATTAGATCTTGACATTCTTTTGCACTCAAGAGAACTTGAACAAGAAGGTTGTTAGGCCACCGATTTAGCTTGGGTGGATGAGCTTGGTGTAGAACTACAGGACATCTGATGAAGGGTGGAAACTGGTGAATCATCTCCCATGCCTGTCCTGCTTTCTACTTCCTGGGTGGTGGAAGCACCTGCAGTAACATTATTGCCATCCCTTCTTTGTTCATTGCCTTTGACCAGATTAATGTATATTTTCATTGAAATTGTGTCTTTTTCTTTCTTGTCTTTATAGTAATTAAATGGCCGTGAAATGTGGAGCATGGATTGAATGTGATTAAAAAAATCATCATTGAAATATATTACTTCCAGTTATCAATGAGTTATTTGTTGCCAGGATATAAATTGCAGAGATTGCCATCATTTGCAAATTCATGCAGACGCAATTTTCAACACAGGTTACGGCTCTTCCTCAGCTAACCAAGATTTGTATTACTGTATTTTTTCTCTAAATCCTCAACTATTGTATTGCCACATGGCCTCTATTTCACGGTCATTTTAACACATTGTTTGAGGGTCCAGGAAATTACACTGAAGACTGTTTAGTCGTGTGCACGTCACCCAACCTGTTTTTTACCGGTGAAACCTTTTGCAAGGTTTCAGGAATTTAGAAACAATAAAACCCTTTTAAGATATCTTGAAACCACTTTTTACGTGTTATATCAATATCGTGTTACGCGATACTGTTCATTCTAATTAAATTATAACAGCTGTTTAAATTTGTTTGCAATACTTTTGACTCTTTGGTTCACGACTTCACGTGAGTGTCTTAAGAAGTTGCTCTTTTTATTTTCCAAACTTGTTATTTACATTGTGTTAATGTTTTAAAGGATTATTTCAGTGTTTGAACAAGTGGAGTTTCATTTATAAATCCACCGAGAAACGCAAATCCAGGCGGTCAAATCAACAAAGCAATCTTTCTGAGACAGTGTCGCACCGCAATTCCCACAAGTTTAATCAAGCGGAAAATTCAGCAAAGCGTGAATTTCAAAAAAGAGAGACTAAAAACAAAAATAAACGCTTCGCCTAGCCTTTTGTAAAGTCCAGATACCATTTGCTGTTTGTGTTAAAGATGGCTCTGATTATGTTAAGATATATAGTGTATATTTTAACATTTTTAACGACCATTTCTATTTTATACAACTAATTTATTCATTCGCTGCCACCAGCATGTGCAAAATCGACGCAAAAGATTGCTGTATTATTCTACTGAAAGAAGTACTTACCATCCTTCCTTTGCTCTTTGGCAAAGTAGGAAGTTATCCCTGAACCGGGTGTGGGTTTTCGTTTTCAATTCTCTGCCATAAGTTTTTAACGCTTTAAAATACTCTCCTCCCATTGCACGACACAACTGTAAATGACACAGTAAAACCCAGATAAATTACTTTCTGATTGTGAGCAGTCCTTGACGTGAAATTGACATGGTTTTATCTGATTCGATGAATATTTCTGCTTTCTTTATCGAAGATTGAAGAAAGATCAGAATGTTTGTGTTTAAAATAACGGATGCACGCTAAACAAGCGCTTTTAACCCTTTTGAATAATGTTCAGGGACTTTCCTTTCAGGTTTAACAGTTCTTTCCATTTTCTTTTTTCTTTTTTCTTTTCCTCTTGTTGTTAGTAAAAATAATTCATTTTCTGACGGCAAGGAGACAGTCAAATTCCCAGAGGAGGCAGTTCGTTGAGCCAGCTGCTGGCCCATTTTGAGAAGGCTGCATAAGTACACTGTCAGTCATATCTAAGCATCAAAACATCACTTGAAACATTATTTCAATCGGTACCAAAAATTGCAAGTTTCCTTATCAATCATTTGCAGTTTGACAGACCCTTACACAAGCTCTTATGACCAGAAAGAGAGAAAAAAAGAATTCCCAGAACAAAGGAACCTCACATTCCTATTCCTTTGATCCTGCTCTGGTAATTTCTGGCATTTTTAGTTGGTTTCTCAGAAAATTTCTGTCTTCACAAAGCCTTTTTTAAAGAACAAAATTATATACAAATGGATGAAATAAATAAGAGAACAAATTCTCAAGTTTTTGAAAGAGTAACATCATTTCTACCACAACTAATGACACAATTTAAGAAAGGAATTGACTGTCAACTGAATGACGACTAATGTGCAAAAAAAACCTAACTAAGCAAGTCAACAGTGCTTTTTGGTCTATAAAATGACTACATCAATTTCTTTGCACTTGTTAAATTTTTGAATGACTAATCCGTATTGAATTGAAGGGCATGCATCTGGAAGCTAAGTCAGCTGTCCAGCCCCACTGCCCAATGGAAATTTCCTGGGCCTTTTGATCCCTCCCACCCCTACCCCCCAACACAACCCCTCCATTGTGGTGGAGCTATGTATATTTTCTGGGACCACACAATATAAAGTACCCTAGAAATGGAATATTGGTAGTTGCAGTAACTACATGTAAACACATTTCAGTGTTAGTTTCGTATGCATGCCAATCTAGGGATACATAAGTGATATCCGGTATCAACTTGAGAATACCTGTCATATAAGCTCACTTATATTTACACGTTTCCTCCCACTTTCGTAACTTCGTTCCCGTCGGTTACAATTTCATTTGTACAAATCATTGAATTGTCTCAGTAAACTGCCAGGTGAAGCTAACTTGTAGAAGACAAATACAAACTTGTCTTGCTTTAGGTTTCTCATCTATGCTAATTTACCAGCAAGTTTAAAGCATGTAATTAAAAGAGCATCCTACCTCGTCGAGTCTCAAGACAAGGAAGGCACCACCGCCAGCCGATGCTAATATAATAGCAACAAATTTAGGATTGACTGCACAGAACGGCGATTCAACTGCATTTCTTGAAACCTGAAATCCCTCATAACAATGATCCTTCTTTGCTGCTGTTCCAAATACATGCCGGAACTTTGATTGCCTCACGAATTTGGCCATATCTGCTTGTGTACAGTGACTTCTATGAATACTCTGAGGTTTCTTGCACCTTTGCTGGTCTCCAAAGACAGAGAAACCTACAAAATATTCAGAAGGCAGCACCAACGTACCGAGCGAAACAAAGCAGAAGGAAATAGGAAATAGTGAGTTTGCGAGGAGGGGCTAAAGTCACGTGACCAGGTTTCCGGGGATCCTATTTTGGGTGTCTATTTCAGATCTTTACTATCTGGTTCCTTCTTCGCAACTGCTTCCAGTTGGAGCACTACTCAGACTGCTCAGTATTTTCCTGTATACCGTATATCATGAATGTCGACTTATTTACGGTAAGAATTGGCCTGCTAATCGATAAAATATGCTTACTACCTAAAAATACCTTCCTATATATTTCTTTCGCGTGAAACTTAGAAGTTTTATCATCACAGTTTCACATGCGCTGCAACCGTGTTTTTTTCTGACCCAGCTGTAAACTTCTAATACTAGGTCTTTTAAAGACTTTAAGCTTACATGTAGTGAGAACCTCCAAATCCTGATCAACAATATTCAAAATGAGTTATTCCAGCTGTAAGTTTAAGTCGTGGGGAGGTTTTCTATGGAGGTCACAGTATATATATTCTCTTCATCTTTCATCAACCAGAGTAAATCTAGAGAGGCTTTGCAGAAGCCGTTGTATCAGAGATGTGAAGAGATTGAAAAGTTGATAGAAGGCTCTTCCACGCAGGTACTCAAATCAACCTTCAGTCGTTTTATTTCAGCAAATATTCTATACTAATCAGTTTGTGTTAAATAAATGTGCATATTTAACCCATTGACTCCCGGAGCTTTTTGCCAAAAACGCATTTTTGGACATTTTGGAGATTTTCAGCCTGGATATGGGCTAAGTTAGCTCCAAACTACTCAAAGAGGCATTTGCAACATGACAGCATGCCTTTCTTTCCACTAGCATTACCACAGAGTACCTAAGTGTAGCGGGAACTTTTGCTGCCAGATTTTCACTCAAATTTCTGAGAATTTAATGCATATTTCAGGCTCCATTGAGCTGATCACTCTGATGTGGGTATCATTGGAAAGATCTTTCCCTCCTGCAGAACTTGAGTATAGATGATGCCAATTTTGGTCGAAGGTGACATGATAATGGCAGAAGTTGACCAAAGGCCAATGTTCGTCACGGCCGGTTACGGGCGGCACGAGAGTCTTTGGGTTAAATTAGACTGGGAGAGTTAAGGAATGGATCACTGTGGAATGTAGAAAGGAAAACTATTTATCTCCCAACTAGTGTGGTTTTCAATGGGCAATAGGCCATGTTCGATACATCAATATTCTAACATGCTTCCCAGGCTTTCAGTACAATTGTCTATATTTGGTGTTGTTTACTATGTATCCAAGTCTCTTTTGGGAATTGAGAGACAAAGCACACTTGAAAAATTTACAGTTTTGACCCAAAGCCTCAGAACCATGTTAAAATATTGTTATATTGAATGTGGCCAATTCCCTCTATGAGATGCGCCTGCAGGGAATCATGGTAGTTCTATTCATGGTCATGGTATTCATCATCTTGGACTGGATATTTATTTTGATGAATACAACTACCATGATTCCCTGTTAATGCATCTCATAGAGGGAATTGGCAGTTTAGTGTCCATAAACCAAAACCAAAACCAAAGTTTTTTTATTGTACCTTATTCTGAATATCCCCCTTGGGATAAATAAAGTATGTATGTGTACACATGTATGAGCAAAGTAATCACTCTGACGAATTGCAATAGGTTAATAGTAAGTTGCTGTATAGTTACCTTCTAATTTTTCTAGTGCAAGTTCAACTCTGCCATCAAATGATTGTTAATTAAGAAATACATTGTACAAAACATGTATCATCTTTCTATTGAGTTATAGAAACACAAGTGGAAGTTTGGAAGAATGAAAAATGCTGTTGGAACACGAGCCGACAGGCGAGTGTTTCCACAGCTTTTTCGAGTTCTCCCAATCTTCCCTGAGTGTTTCTATAACTTGATAGAAACATGAGGAACATGTTTTCTATTTCTTTTAGAAAATCCCATGGCAAGGCATAGTTAATAGTGGGGACTGGTTATGAAGCCCGGCAAACATCAGAGGAGCAAACAAAGAGGCAAGATTTTTGTTGGAAGGTCCATGACCGTGCACAATCTTTTGTTCTGCGCTCATACCCTATGCATGAATTACGTAACCAACCTGTTTCTTTTGGTTAGTTCCTCAGTATGTAGTAAACAACTACTGCGTTTGGTGCACTGTCAGGGCCAAAAAAGTGAATAAAAACATGTAACAAAGAACTTTGTCAGGTTCATTTCCATAACCATTCCCCTCTATTAACTATGGACAAAGAAAGGAAAACAACTTGTTCGATTTGATCATCAAAATGTAAATTCTCTTTGCTCACGCCATCATTATGTCAACAGTTCGTCGTAGTTCTGTGTTGCTACTGAGTAATGATTTTAAACCAATCAGTGTGTATAATTTCTTTGAACTAATTTATAATGTTATGTTGTGTTGCAGAATCTGCATGGATTCTTTCCGCAGCTCCTCAATAACATTTTTGGCTATTCTGGCTCAACAGATTGGGGTCTTAAAACCCTATCACGAGACAGTAGAGAGTTTGACTTAGTACGTCGGTTTCTATCTCCGTGTGGCACAGTTTTCAAATTGATTGACATGCTGCAAGCTGATGATTTACACCGATATGAATTCTTTATTAGTTGCCTTCCAGTGAGTTTGATTCATCTTTGCTTTTTGCAGTTTACAGAATTTCAGAAGTAATAGACTGTTATAAAATAATTATTGTTCTCTTTCAGTTTGATCAGGTAAATAAATAACATTTCCATTAGTTTATAGTTTGCAGTCAAAGTTCTTGTAAGTAACAATTTAAACAGGGTTTCACAATGTAAGTTGCAACTAGACGTCTACATGAGTGGTCACAAGGAGAGCTTTGACTGTGTTATATACAGTGGTCAAGTGGTTTGAGAGTGGTGCATGGTTACATGTCCTACCCCTTGAGATTTTGTGGTATAGGTACTTTTTGCATGGCTTTAAAACATTAAAACCTAGGAACTAAAAAAAAATGGCTGGAAGCTGGCCTTAAATTATAAATGTACCTAAGAGAACAAATTTGATGGTGCATAATGCTGTCATAGGTAATGATATTAATTACTTCTATATTTTGCTTACAGTTCCCAACACAGAACTCATTATCAGAAGGCATGATTCCAGTGTTTTATCATGATAAAATACCAGCCAGAACCCCTGGTGAGGCCAGAAATGCAGTGTTACTTAGTATCCTTATGTGAATTAAATGCCTCATGTGCATTATCTTGCCATGTGACCTTGACATAATTTATTGATCCAAATTATCCTCGAAGGTTAAATTCACACTTGAAAGTTTCAATCATTTGGAAGCAGAGGCTGCCAGATTTGCAATAAACTTCACTTACTGTATCTTGCAAAATTGAAACTAAATGAAACAAAATGATGGGTACAACTGAAGAATTAAAGATTTCAAGTACCATACATGAAGCAGCTAGAATTTTCTGTGTCATAACTGACCATTACACGTATGTGACTTGAAAACCTGAAAATTGTTTAATGAACCACTGAGTCTGCATGCACAAATACAACTTTCAAACAACAATTCAATCCTTGCTATTTGCTTGAGCATGTAGTTTAATACTGTGTTGAGAAAAGATTGGAAATCCTTATTTGAATGAAATTTACTTACATTTACTTATACTGAAACAATATTATCTGATAGTTGATGCAGCGTTGTGCCTCATCAACTATCACCCCATACAGTGTAGTAATCTTGAGCTCATAAATAAATCTAATTGTTAATTAGAGTTCATTTTAAAATGTATTTATTTTTGACTTACAAAATACTCTATTCTTTTTTATGTTATCACCCAGAAAAACCCTAAGTACTGTTAAAAAGTAGCCGAGTTATTTAGAAAAAACATATTTTCAAATAAAGTTAATAGAACCAGGAAGGTGTCATAATCACTTAAATGGACAAAACCATGCCTGGGGAAATTTTTGTGGCAAGCGCTCATCTTGGAGCTTGTATTTCATGTTATTTGGTATTGTTTATATCGCCCATTTGTTCTTTTGCCTTTGGCTACTTTGCCCATTTTAGTTTCTTTCTCTTCAATGCAACAGTGAGATAGAAAACGTGTTGCAACACAATGCTTTTCCAGGAAAATCCTGAACCATTGTCATTGATGCAAGGAAGTCCTGTTGTTCCATTGGTTTGCAGTTTCATTTGGCAAGATAACCTCCTGGTGTGGCGTGAGTTGTTTACGAACCTTTACAAGCTAAAATCTCTCTTTTGATTTTGGGAGGATTACACTCACTTTGAGTTAATTTATAGGTATGCAGATTTGACAGATTTTCGTGAAATTTCGCCTGAACATTCTAGGGATAATGGCAAACGAAATTGTGTCGGGAAATTTGGATATTTAACAACTGTTTTCTCGTGCATCTATCTATGCAACATGTCTGGCATATTTATAGTTACTCAAACTTTAGATGGGAATATCTGATAACCAATCACAATATTGAAAAAGCCCAACACACTTTTGTTGATTGATACCTTGTGAATAAGACTGCAACCATTAATTTTTGCTTGTGTGGCGGCATCCCATAGCCTATAAATTCAATAGAAGAACCCTCAGTCATTTCACCCCTTACCCACTCTTGACACTTCTTAAAAGAAAAACTCACTTAAATTGTATTTTTATCATAAACTACATTTATTAAACTTTCTTTTCATAAATATAGTTTGTTGGGGTTTTATTGAAACTGCCGGCATACGAATTTTTTTTCCCGAAGGACACCTGTAAAGGTGGGATGTAACCTTAACACTGTGGCCTTGAGCCCAGGTTATTAGCTCTTCCTACCTCCTCCAGGGAAGAAGAGACACTTAAAAAGGACTTTGGCTTGTATCATACTCTGTGAGAGAGGCAAACCAAATAAATCCATGTTCTGGCGACATAGTCCACTGAGATCATTAGTAGTATTATAATAGCATCTGTGTCAAGACTAGAAAGTACAATGTACACGACTTTCTTTAACAGTCACAGCATTTATACTGTTCCTTGACTTTTTAAAGATGCCTTTGAGTACTACATGTTTCATTTTGCATACTATATTGTACATCAGGAAACCAACAGGGTAAGATATGTCCATGGATTGATTGAACATTTGCTCCATCTTATCAAACCATCAATGCCGGGTTGTTCAAAGCCTGATGAAGGTAATCCAGGATTAATCTAGTATAACAGATAATTTTGATTTTAGTTTTCCAACTTTTCAGTAGGGTTTTCTGTTTATATAGTTTGTCATTCAGTTTTGACTGCCACGCCATGTTGCACCGCGCCGCACCACACCGCACTGCAATGTGCCATGTCATGCCATGCCGTGCCATTTCTTTCATTTTTTTTTTCATTTATTCATTTGCTTACTCATTTATTGAATGATGTCATATTTTTAATTTATTTATTTTGCCTAAAAAGTGTCTAAAAACAAGCTGCACGCTAAGAGGCTTTGTTGTGAATTGTTATAACTGTAGGAATCAAGCCTGACTGCACCTCAGGACTTTCTCTACTTGTTTGTGGTGGAGGACTACCTTAACTTCTTTTTGCCATCTGATGGATCACCTATCCTGCCAAGTAACTTGAAGGCTAAGCCTTCCACTGGATCAATACGGAAACTTTCTTCCTGGTAAGTTATGGATATGAGAAATGTTAGTAATGTCTTCTCGTTAAGGTGGACTGCAGCTATTTATTGGAGTGCAAGCTCTGCTCTATGAATAATTATTGAATTTTCATCATGTAAGCATTGCCTTATTTCTACTATTTTGGTCTTTGAAAAATGCATCTTCAAATTTTGCATAGCTCTTAAGGAATCAAGAGATGCTGTACAAATGATTTGAGAAAACACTTTCTCTTTAAGAAAATACAAATACACTGTACTGTCATGAGATGCAAACGTGAGTCTCTACCCCAAAAAGTAGCTGCTGTGCCACACCATGATTACTTCTTTAATTAGTGTTCCTTATGAAAATTTGGTCACCCTTGCACTGAGATAACAACAGGCCTTGTAGACAGTCAACTGGTTAACCCTTCATCAGTTAAGATTCTTAACTGTGCTTCCAATTCTTCTTTTGTTTCCCAATTCAATCTCTATATACATTTTAACAGATATTTTGAATGCCCTTCAGGATGACATTGTCAAATAAACTTTCAAATTTATTCTATTTTTTGGAAAATTTTTGATTTTCTTTACTCTTACTGTCTTACCACAAAATTATTCTTTCATACAGCTGTAGTTTGAAATGGCGGAAATAAGGAGCCAAGGGGGGACAAGCCCATCAGAAACTTGTATTTCAGTAACATGCAAGTCTTTTCAACCATGCCACTTTTGTTGTTGTTGTGCAGGCATGAGGTCAGTTCCTATACAAGGACTCAGTATTTTCAAAATCAGTTTAAAGGTCTGATTAAACCTTCGTCAGGAAGAGTTAGTCCACCCACCACACATCATGGAGTGCTTGATCACACCTCGCAGGAAATATGGAGATCTGAGATATTTGTTCAAGTGAGTGATGTTTGTATATAATAGCTTGCTTTAGGGTTGTAAATACATGACATCGTGCTAACTGGTGAAGGTGGCCTCTTGATGAACTCAATGGCCCACAACTTTGAGCACTTAGTCTAATTTCTGTAGCATGAAGGAGAATCACAAGCTGTTCCTCAATCTTTCATTAGGCTCCTTAACAATAATATCTGTTACCATTTATACACCTTGGTAGATCGGGTTATAGGGAGAGTATCAAGTGCCTTGACTAAAACACAGCATAGTGACCCTGATTAGTGTTTTTACCAGCACCTAAAACCTAAAACCTTTACCTAAAACATGTTTGCTAGCCAAAGGCACTAGTATTCTTTGATTTGGTGAGGGTTTTGTTTGATTTTGTTTATATTTAATCATTGAACATAACTATTGTTGAAGTAATTTCTTTTTCTGACTTGTAGGTTTTAATAGAATTTTGGCTAAATCAGAACACAGTGGGATCTTTTTCAAGCAATGTCCTTTCTCATGGACAGGTACCTGACTACAAGTTTATAATTTTTACAGGTCAAGTAGAGTAGGCCAATAGCCCACTTGCTATGGTATTTAACTTTGTTTTAAAAACATGAAGCAGTGCAGAGTATTGCTATTCCCTCTAAATTGAATGCTAGTCCATCACAAGTTGTATTCTAGTAGTTACATGTAATTTCATGAATTGCAAGATCAGTAATATTGTTGGCATAATGCCAGGATTTATGAGATTTTCTCTTCTTGTTGTAAATTCAGGAGTATTTCATGCCATCTTTAGACCATGTGCGTGTGGTCAGGTTGTTAGTCAAGCACATTCATTCCTTTGTGTACATCAAGACACCTGACCTGGATCAGCTTCCTATTCTACATTCATCTGATGAACTCAGAAGGTACTACATTTAACGTTTCATCCTAGAGTCATTCATAGATCTTGGTTCTATGCAAGTCTCATTAAAGCAAGTGTCCCAAAAGCTGTTATCAAAAACTGTTGACATACAAATGAGGCAAAAGGGTCAATTCTACTCTGTATTGACCCTTTTGCCTCGTATGTATGCCTTTTTCAACAAAACAATATTCCACAATAACAGTTATTTGGGCTGCTCCATAAAAAGGTTCCCAATTCTGTTCATCAGCATGTCCCTATGATGTCAACACTTTGTTACATGAGTTGAATGAAAAGTTTTTCCAACGACAGCTCTTAGTCAAGTTCTCTGTATACAGTTGATTACATGCAGTAGGTTTTTCCTTGTAGGTTTACTTGATTCTTTTGAATATTTGTTGAATGTTTATCTTGCAGGGAAATCATACCTCAGTTTCTCCAAAAGAAGCTGTATTATTTTCTGCAACATTGCTTTTCCCACTGGCCTCTGGATTCTTCCTTTAGATATGTAAGTATTTTTCCATTCATTTTTGAACTAGTCTTCTTTTGTGAAAATTATATCATTCATTTCACTTTAGAGATATGAAAGTTGTTTGGCAGTGGCAGATGGAGCTAACATGAAATTGACTCAGGGAATAGAAAGAGCAGCAATGAAGCAGTGAAAATTAAATGTTTGGCCCTCTACTTGAAAAAGTCGAGGAGGTAACTGGTGAGATCATGGTGTCGTGTTCTTGGACAAGATACTTAACTTTCACAGTACCTCTCTCCACCCAGGTCTATTATGGATTCTGATAGATTGTTAATAGGGTAGCGTGACAGAATGCTGGGACTAACCTGCAATGGACTAGCTTCCCATCCAGTGGGGAGTAGAAATACTAGCCACTACATGTTACTTTTAATTAGTGCCAAGAACTATGAGCCAGTTGCACTTAAGAGACTTTAATTTGCTTGGTGAGCTTTTTAAATTTCAGAACTTTCCTTTTTTAGCATTTCTCTCATTGATAGAATTTGATTACTGTTTGTCAACATTTTTGTTGTGAGTTAATCATAGCATTCCTTCTTGAATCTGATAAATATGAGGAAATGCAAAGTGATGAATTCATGGTCACTGTGTGAGATGAAAGAAACTAAAGGTTTCTTGTGAACCCTTACAGGTGTTGGAAACCTGGCTAAGTTATATTCAGCCATGGAGATATTCAAAGCACCATCATGATGGCTCTACAGCTAGTGGGAGTGAGGAGTCCAGACAAACTGCCAGCCCACAATGGTGAATAGTGTTTACTTAACTAATAATAATGCCATTTGTGATATACATGACTTAGCTTCTTCAAGTTTACACATGTGAACTGGTTTCAAAGTTAAAGTGCCACTGAAACGAAATTTTCGTATGTGAGATTTTTGCTTAGTAACAAAGTTTCAACCTTACTTGGAAACACTGCAGACTTTTTTTTCGCATACGGTAAGCGAAAACTGCTTTTTCAGCCGTTCGAAATTGGCTGGTTAAGCCCAAAATTGGCGGCCATCTTGGCGCGGCCAAAACAGTCTAGTGACGTCACTGGTTGTATTGCTCTCATCCCGCGCTGAAAATTTAGAGTGATTATGGGAGAAGAGAATACTGTTCGAAGCCCCCCAAAAAAACATCTTAAGGACATCTCAGGGCTGTAAAGCAGATAATAACAGTAGCCTTAGACATGAAGAGGTGGAGAGTCGATCCTGGGGCTTTTCAGTCTATTTAATTGGATATTTTATGTAAGCAAGCAAACGAGTGGGACTTCTTAGATCGCAAAATGATCGGGACTCTTAGTGAAATGGCCAGCACTCAATTAAACAATATCTACACTCATAAAGTTAAAAGACATGAAAACAAGAGAAAGCGGCTTTTGAAAATATTATCCGGAGCGCTGCTGCACGAATCGTAGCAACAACGTTTCGAGTTTTCGAGTCGCTTCGCTTCGAGGAAACCGGACGCTTTGTGAGTTTCACCGCGGACGAGATTGTGCCACAGTGACCTTTAGTCTAGTTGTATCTGCTACATCCTACAAGTTATCACAACAGCAACAATTTAAGAAACCCTCTTCTTTTATATGAGGGAGCGAATTTAAACTATAAAGGTAAACTTAGCTGCCATAACCCTACAATTATATGTTTTCAGGAAACGAGAGAAAGCGTGACAATGTCGGCGGCGAAAGGTCATATATGCAAATTAGTTCAAATTCTGTTTAATAAACCTTCAACTAAATGATAAACTAGTGACGTTTAACGAATTGCTTTGAACTTGAATACTATTAAATGAAGATCATAGACATAAGTATGTGCTAAAGAACTCCAAGTTATCCATCGGCCGTGAAATATTACAATTGGGAGATACGTGTAAAAGAGAAGCCAAATTCCCGCTTTGTTTACACTGATACGTATGCGGCAATAAAGCAAACCCTGCTGCGGATCACAATTTTCAAAGATACATTTTGTCTACCACAAGAACTCTCACTTATTAGTATCATAAAAAGATGCTCTCTGTGTGCAAAGAAGTACTCGACTCAAAGCTTGTGGACCGTTAATAACTTCATGATTGTGCGGATGGCTGATGCGCTTACGGCTTTTAATGCAGCAAAGTTGCCGAGGATATATTCGAACCTTGTTAATAGACCTTAGATAAACGTGAGAATCCAAATTTCAGAACCAGGCTGAAAACAAACGACGAAATATCGTGTTTAGGCTTCAGGACGTGATACAAAAGTTGCCACACTCGTCTTCGAAATCTCCAATCGAGTACTCAAGATGTTCGAAAAGTATACTGAGCTGTTCTAATCTGTAGCATTCATTTTGGTGAATCTACATTCTTTGGCGCCCTCCAACGTTTATGATGTGTATTTCCTGTCAAGGCTGGACTGAAATTACAAGGTAGGAAACTAGTAGGTATCGACAATATGAAGAATAAACTTAAATGAATCAAGTGAAAACAAGAGAGAATCTTAAGCGCTTCTTGCGTGAATACAACCAGTGACGTCACAAGGTCCTTAAACTCGGTTCCAGAGCCCGGACACAGTTTTGCTCCAAAAAGTCGATTTCAGCAGCTAAAAAGAGCACTTTCCGTTAGGATTTGACAGAAATAAAGTTCACCATTATTTTAAGCACGTTTGAAACTATAAATTGGGCTAAAAAAAGAGAGTACGAAAATTTCGTTTCAGTGGCACTTTAAAGGAGACCTGATATTAACTCAAGTGGTATGTAAACTTTGTCAAGAATACTAGTTAACGCCCAAGTCGCTAGTGGAGGGAAGGTGCCTACGAAGCCCGGGGGCTGCAACCGCAGTCACATCCCCAAGGCGCTAGAACACCCGACTGGCCTGCCCAACCCGCAACCAAGCCACGAGCCCCCCGCGCCAAGCCCCCTACAGGCACCCGTCACACTCAAGCCAGACGGCATTGGTGGAAAAATAAATGAATAAATAAATAAATAAGTAAATAAATAAATAAATAAATAAAATAAAATGCTGAAAAGAAAGGGGGGGATAGGGAGGGAACGCCGAGAACCGCTAAACTATAATTCAATCCACAACGCCACACTAACAGAGCGATGAACACACTGCGAGCACATGGGACGACAACACATGTACTAACCAAATATACCGCTGGACAATGTCAGCCCCAGGGCTCTCACGACCATATGACTGTTGCAAACGCTACAGAAACACACCAAACGCTAAACAAACGCTAATAGATGGCCAAGGCACTAACAAACGCCTACAAAAAACGCTACTGACCAGACTGGCTCCTGGTCATAAACTATGTAAAATTTCATAGAACTATATCAAACGCTACAAAACGCACCAAACGCTAACCAAACGCTCACAGACGGCCAAGACACTGACAACCGCCTACAAAAACGCTACTGACCAGACTAGCTCCTAGTCGTTAACTATGTTAAATTCCATTTAACTATATTTAACGCCCAAGTCGCTAGTGGAGGGAAGGTGCCTACGAAGCCCGGGGGCTGCAACCGCAGTCACATCCCCAAGGCGCTAGAACACCCGACTGGCCTGCCCAACCCGCAACCAAGCCACGAGCCCCCCGCGCCATGCCGAAGGGATCTCCGGGATGGAACAACCCGGAGTAAGGGGGCTCGGGGTACCAAGGCCACAGCCCCCGACAACCCCAGCCTGAGGCACCCACCCCCACTGGTACACAGAGTAATCCGCTACCTGTTAAGCCACCAACTGGTAGGATACGCGGACAATGGAACTAACTGGAGTTCGGATATAGATCTGGTAGGCATCGCTAGACCACCGCCCTAAGGTCTTGATAAGGTGATCTGGAACTCCCCGCGCCGCTGCAGTTGTCGCTGCCCCAATACGGAAGCTATGACCAGAGTATGAGCCAGAGTACCCTGCCTCATTTAGGATGGACTGCACAGAGGATGATAACTGCTGCCGCGTAAGAGGACGACCATCGCTAAATATAAACAGTGGCCCTGGAGCGGACCCACGCAGAGACAAGTAATTGCCCAAAGCTGTTATGGGGCACACAGAGCCCAAGCCACGCCCTAAGTAGATATCACAACCCATGCGGAAGGGGTCTGTCTTGGAGCACTTGATACGGACTTTAAAACACGAGGGGTTCACCAAGGAGTCTGCTTGCAGGTCGCTAACAGTCATATGGGTGTTAGGATCAAACACAGAGTTGACTGTGAACTCCCCGGCACGCAAAAAACCAAAAAATCCCAAGCAGCACGCAGCCCACAACATCACATGGTCTCTAGTAGACAGGTCCAAAGAGCGCTGAATGACCTTCAGATGATCTACTGTGATAGGTAGGCGCCTAGGTGAAGCTGGACCCTGAACCCGCTTAATGCCCCTAAGTAAACGCTGCAAACGAAGGCAGTTGACTAAAGGATCTGGAAGGCCATGGTCAATATGAAGGGAGCGTACTGCTGAAAGATAGACCTTGATGGAGGAATGGTTCAGGTTATCTGCCAATAAAGAAGCAAAGCGCATGAGAGTCTCCTCATTGGCCGGGGGAATGTAGCCATCCTGGTTTGCACGACCATCCTGGCGGCAAAAGTCTATAAATCGACGTTGGGCAGATCGGTACACTCGTCGGGTGGATGGTGCAAGACCTTGGGTAAGTAGGAACTGACACTTCTGAGTCAAGGCATCTGAAGCGCTGCCAAAAGGGAAGCAGGAATCTGGGATGGGGTCGGGTCTGCATGTGGCTCCAGGCGTCTGAACCGCTGAAATTGGAATCGAGAGAGTGCATCAGCAACTGGATTAGCTTTACCTTGAACTGATGAAGCTGTAAACGAAAAGGAATGACGGATGGCCAGCATAGTCAAATAACGCAGCAACACCATTAGGCTTTTGTCCCGCGAGGTGCCAGACTTAAGTACAGCCACCACGGACTCATTGTCACATAAGAACTCGACCCGCCGAGATACCCACTGAGGGCCCCACAGATAGGCTGCTACCACAATTGGGAAGAGCTCCTTATACGCTATAGATAATGAACTTTGTGCAACTGACCAGGCACCAGAAAACCAGTGGGATTTAAAAATAGCTCCGTATCCCAAAGAGCCAGCTGCATCCGACGAGACCTGGAAGTCCGGGAGAGGGGCCCATGTGGGCATACAGAAAAAACTGAGGCCATCCCAAGTTTGGAACAGCTCCCGCCACCATGTTAAATCCCGTCGGAATTCCTGGTTAAGCCTAATGGGGTGATCATCGCGGCGAAAGGCACAAAGCAAGTTGATCATCCGGCGAAGGAATGTCCTACCCTGTGGGGCAACCTTGCAGGCGTGATGGAGGTGGCCAATCAGTGATTCCAGCTCACGACGCTTACAAAAACGTTTTGCAGCCCACACATCTAACAGTGTAACGATTCTAACTCTCTTGTCAGCCGGGAGGCACGCCTGAAGATTTTCAGAGTCAAGTTCAATCCCAAGGATTGTAAGACGAGTCGCAGGACCCTCCAGCTTATCTGGATGAAGTGGCAGACCAAGTTTTTTACACAGTTGAACACAGGTTTGAAGGTTGTTGTGGCAGACAGGGGAAGCCGGTGGGCCCAAGGTGAGGAAATCGTCCAAGTAATGACGGAGAAATGTGACATCATAATTTTGAACCAGAATCCATTCAACCAAGTCTGCAATGGCAGTAAAAATGAATGGTGCAGAACGCAGCCCAAATGGGAGCACCATATCCACAAAATATTGCCCACGCCACTTCATGCCAAGAAGGGGGCGATCATCCGGGTGGATTGCCACATTCCGATATGCACTGGCCACGTCGAACTTGGCCATTAGTGTTCCTCGGCCCAGAGTCATTATGCCATCAATGAAGGCATCCACTGAAACGTACTGAACTGTAAACGGGGGCTTAGGGATGCCGTCATTTACGCTTTTCCCCTCAGGTGAGGAGAGGTCCAAAATGAGACGCCACTTCCCAGGCTGATTATTTTTGGGGATCACCCCAAAACGACTTATGTGCAAAGATGGAAGTGGTGGCACTGGAAAAGGACCTGCCACCCTGCCGGAAGAGACTTCATTTTGTAAGTAGGAGTCAATCACTGCTGGGTGTTCAGAAGAGCTACGCATGTTCGAAGATGCAGATTTGAGTGACACCACGGAGGGGTCAAATCCTATCCGAAATCCATCCTGTATGCCAGAAATCACATAAGCTACAGCTGATTCGTCGGGATGATGGCGCAACTCCGCTTGAAATTGATCCAGCTGTAATGGTGAGACCTTAGAAACCGGATATAACGGAGCAAAAGAGACAGCTGTAATGCAGGGCGTAGCTGGAACTGAAACTGGAACTGAAGCTGGAACTGAAACTGGAACGGAAACTGGAACAGGACAAAACAAATTTGCCAGCTGAGGCAGTCCAGTCTGCTGGCTAGGCAACACAATCAAATTATTAAAACTATGTACAGACACAACATTGGGCGTACCTTGCCCGTCAGTATTGTCCCCTTCCTCCCCCAGGGGAGGGGGAGCGGGAACGAAGTCCAGCTGAGCGGGGAAAGGGGCAGTTAGCCTTGGTATGCTCTCCCTCGCAGTTGCTGCAGTTGTGGCGGAACCTGCACCTCCCAAATGGCCACCGGCATAACCCTTCATTCCAGGAATGGCAGAATGGTGTACGTAAGCGGGGCTCTGGGTTGCCTGAGGAAGACTGAGGAAACCCAGACGGGGAGGATGGCTTTGGTTGCAGTGAGGACGATGTTGGCAAACGCAGATGAAAATTATATAGATCCAAATTCATTTTGGACCAATCATTAAGGCCCGAGGCAGCGGCATCCCTTCTGAAGGCCAGATCGTATTCAAGCCAAGCCAGACCTGGATACTGACGGGCTGTTTGAATAATGAGGAGCTTGTACTTCGTCAGGTCCAACCAGCGCAGGGGATAAGATGCACACAGGACCAGCTGGAAAATTGTGAAGGCCTCAGTCCAGGTAAGAATATCCTTAATTTCAACTTGCCTGCGTTTGGCGTTGGACACGAGGAGTTTACCCTCTAGGAAGGTCTGTGGTTCCTGTTCCACAGCGCGAAGATTTACCGTAAGCAGATCCGCCAACTCCACGAACTGGCCCTCTACGATCTTCTTGGCCAATTTTGCCGGGATTGGTGCATGACCTGGACCGACAATAAAAGCCTTCTCAGACTTGGTCACTGATGCAGAATTACCGAGGCTTGGCAGGCTACTGGCTACACTGGAACTAGCGAACGGAGAGGTGATGGGGGCCACAAAGCGGGCCGAGCTCGAGTCAGTGATGGCCGACACGGGAGAAAAAGTAGGAACAAAAGCAGGCAAAGTAAACATACCTGACGACGCCCCAGAAGCCACAGATGAAACGTTGGCATCACAAGAAACAGCAGTCGATTCGGAGGAGCTAGATGGAGCAACGCCAACAGAAGTGCCAGGGACGGAGGAATTTAATGGCGAGGGGGCGTTCCCTTGAATTGCAGAAATGATGGTAGGAAGGGAGCTTCCAAGTGCGCGAACAACAGCCTCCGCGATCGAATCGACGGCCAAAGGCACCACAGGGCCAGAGGGAGCCGTTGAAACCACTGTCGGCGCCGAAGACAACAGAGGTAAGTCCTCCGAACGAAGTCCGGCAGACAAGCTATTGTTGGTTGAACGAGGTGGGTTCGGCATGATGTACAAACCAGCGACGAGCGAGTTAAAGACGAACCAAAAACGCGAGAGCGGGCGAAGAAACCCCGGTGGATGAATGACGAAATTTCTTTTTATCCCCAACTGGGAACCGCTACACTAAGCCCGCCAAAACTCCACGCTATCGGAGCGGCGAGCACACTAACGGTCCAGGTACGAGAGAACGACGAGCGAGTTAAAGACGAACCACGACAGTTAAAGACGAAACACGACAGCGGGCGAGGATACCACGGTTGGCGAATGACGAAATTCTTCCCAACTGGGAAACGCTATACTAGGCCAGCCAAAAGCCAGGCTATCTGAACGGCGAGCACACTATCGGACCAGGTACGAGAGAAGTGAAGACGAACCACAACACGGCGGTGGAGACAGGACGAAACAAAAACGCCACGGTCGAAGATCGAAGAACTTCTATTTTAACCGGGACAGCGACCGAGATAGCTATCGAAGCAATAGGGAGAACGCCGAGAACCGCTAAACTATAATTCAATCCACAACGCCACACTAACAGAGCGATGAACACACTGCGAGCACATGGGACGACAACACATGTACTAACCAAATATACCGCTGGACAATGTCAGCCCCAGGGCTCTCACGACCATATGACTGTTGCAAACGCTACAGAAACACACCAAACGCTAAACAAACGCTAATAGATGGCCAAGGCACTAACAAACGCCTACAAAAAACGCTACTGACCAGACTGGCTCCTGGTCATAAACTATGTAAAATTTCATAGAACTATATCAAACGCTACAAAACGCACCAAACGCTAACCAAACGCTCACAGACGGCCAAGACACTGACAACCGCCTACAAAAACGCTACTGACCAGACTAGCTCCTAGTCGTTAACTATGTTAAATTCCATTTAACTATATAAAACAGAGACCTCCTAGGACTAAAGCTAACGATCATGAAGTTAAGTTAGTGCTCTATTTGTTACCTCTCAGTCCTCTGTTGTATTTTCTTGCTGTGATCAAAGTGTTCAGTTCTACCTTTGCTGGACCTGTACCCATGAGGACAGTTTCAGAGTAATCATTACTATATGAAACATGGTGTGATCACAATCTCTGTTAGAAGTTGCTGCAATCAAGTTGTAGGGCTTTGATCTGTCCTGTATCATTTGAGAAGTTTACAGTTAAAACTGTAACCCTTTGGAACAAACAGCTTTACTCGAGGTGTGTGCTTCAGTCTTTAAGTGAGTAAAGGTGCCATGGAACCTCTGAAGCCCTCATCTTCACAAGTTTATCTACCTTATTTAAGAGGACACAAAAATTTGTCATTCAGTTATTGTGCTAGTGGTTGTTAATATGCCTGAAGTGGTTGTGTATTTGTCTGAGGGTTAATTGTGTTTATTCTCTTTGTTAGGAAATCTTTTATTTTTGACAACCTCCTGTTCTACTCAGCCTTGTTGTTTGAGTTTGTGTCCCGTGCCTGTCGCTTCAATCTTAGCTCAGTTAAAGATGCTCATCTACTCTTTAGAGTCATTAAGGTATTGAGGTTTAGTTGAAAATATTAGTTATATTTAATGTTATTTGTTTAAAAGTTCACAGTAAAGTTTTTACGGCAGATGGTTTCTTGTTGGTACATTGTACATGTTACATTTAGTAAGCGAACAGTCCTGTTAAAACCAACCTTGACAGTTAGAATTATTAGTGTTATCAAACTTCAAGCTAATTTTCAATTTTGATTTCACAAATATCAATTACGAACTATTTTGACCTCCAGACAACTTACAATGAAACCTAATATGTGTCCCATGGCACAATGAGGACTGATGATGATGACGATGATAACAACCTATAATGTATTGTTGATAGTCCTTTTGCAGTATCCAGCATAATGTTGTATATATTTAAGGGGAGGAAATAGAACAAGTGTTCCAATAATTCTTTCTCCCCTACCCACCTTTCAATTATTGTTGTCAGGAAAGTAAAATGCACAGAGCAAAGTGCAATTAACAGTACAAACTGAACAGAGGAAAGGAGTGGGTGTTCCAGTGACTTATGAAACCAATGTTATTAAGTGTTCTGCAATGTATGGCATTAAAAAAGTTATTGTTTTTTAGGTATTTGCTCAGTCACATTTGGTGGACATGATTGAAGAAGGTTTGTATCATAATTATTATGTATTGTAGACAAGGAATGTTGATTGTTGGAGCTGCATTCAATCATGTTGATATAAAGTGTTGCCCTAAGGTTTTGTCAATACTTGATTTTTAGTGACTAAAAACCATTGCCCCTTGCTAAAAGACCAGAGTAATAATAATACAATCAATCTTACCCTTGGGCAAGAGTGTGGCAAGACAGTTGTGCATTTGTATCTTTAGGTAATCCTATGAATGCAAGTGCAATGATTTTAAGGATTCACACTACAAGCGATATTCAAACATTCTTGCAAAACTGCACAAGCCTTTAAGGGAGTGCAATTTGACAAAATTTTCAAATAGCACTTGTAGTGTAAATCCTTAATTGCTCGAGCTGTCATACAAGTACTCGTTTATTATACGGCTGGGACAGTTACGAACATGCACACTTGACAATAATTTGCACTCCAGTGCAAATTAGAAATTAACAATAAATTTGCCTGCTCTCAGCACTACTCCCAGCTGAATGAAGTAATGTTCTGAGTCATGTAAATTATAACTACTTTAACCTCTCCACTTCAAATACTGCCTATTTTTTTGAACCTTGAGACTATTAATCTTAACTTCACCAGGTGTAAGCACAGCATTACTGTCCTTGTTTGATTGCATTCTTTTTGTTAATTTACCAGGAGAAAATGCATTTTTAGCTCCGTCTGGAAATCGCTGGAGTGCCACCCAAACTAGCTTAACTGCATCAAGCTCAGCCATCAAGGCACATATTACAGAGCTGGAAGGACCTTCATACTCATTCAAATCAGTGTTCCAACAGCCAGGAGCCACAAAGGTCAGGTTTTAAGTCATTAAGACCTTACCTTCTTACTTCTCTGTTTCTTTAGATAAAAAACTAAAACAGAGGAGCCTTTGCTCAAGAGGTAAAGATCTGATCCCCTCCAGACCTGTATTAAACCTTAAATTAGTAACAAGGGGCGCTTTAGCCTTGTCTCATGCATGAACAATTTTATGATGCAAGGAACAAGGACAGGGGACTCTTTGTGTGTGTGTCTATCTCATTTGCAAATTTATTTTGCTTGTTCCCCCAATCAGAGATCAAAAAGATATAAAATCTTTACTCCCTTCCCCTTTTGTTGAGTAAGAAAATTCTCTCTCTGACTCAAAGATCCCCCATTATTTTTAAACAAGAAAAGACCGTCATGCCTTTTGGTGATCTCACCTGGATGTGCCACAACTGTGAGACAGAATTCAACAATCATTAATCATTTTGATATGGAAATACGGGTCAATAAAAGAAAGCTAAGATCCTCTTAAGATGTCTCCACTTCTTGAAAAGCATCTCTATCAAAACACCCATGGTGTTGATAACAGTCTTATTCATGTTTTTACAGATGGTTGAACTTCACTCCAGAGTGTTATCTGCCCTTAATGAGGCAAATAGTAATAGCCAAGCAGCTCAGGAACCTGAAGAGAACACTGGGGGCATTGTTGGTTTGCTTACAAACATCTTCAACAGTGGTAGTACGCAAGAGAATGAATTTGATAGAAAATCTGAAGAGGGGAAACTTGTGTCTAACTTAAAGCAGACTTCTGAGTTACTGACACGCATCGTAAGGGTCAGTATGCTTTGCAAATAAGAATTATATTCCTGGATTGGTGTAATGACAGTCGTGTTTCCTTTTTAGACTGTAGATTCCATTGATGCTAGCATATTGAACAATTCCATACAATGGGAGACCACTTCAGCAGTATCTGGAAGAAGACACCCTACTTTACCAGGTTCCCAAACTTCCCTGCCAGACCATGTTGAGACTGAGAGAGGACTGGTGCCAACTCCTCTGGGGCGATATCAAGTATGTGGGATTAACATTGTGTAGATATTAATTTTTTTTATGATGTGATATTTGACAAATAAAGAAGCCCAAGCCGTGTATTACACTGTGATAAAACACGACAAGCATTTGAGAACACAAGAGAATTGTAGAAAACACAAGCCGCAGGCGAGTGTTTTCTACATTTCTTGAATGTTCTCAAGTGTCGGGAGTGTTTGATCAAAGTGTAATACACAGCTGAGGCTTCTTTATTTGCTTTATGATATAGATTTTCCACGTGCAAAACAATAAAACACACTTTTTCTATGTTTTATACTCTGATAAAACATGGTTTTTTGACCAATCAGAGTGCTTGCAGAGTCCTATCTATATTATAACGTGATATAAAATAATGAAGAAATAATGTGAAACTGGGGTTCATTTTAAGAAACAGGCAAGACTGGCATCATACTCGGTGATCTATCAATGGTCGTCAATAACGTTTTTCTGCAAGTCAAAAACTAAACCTGTAGACATGATATCAATCTCATTGCTTTTTTTTTCAGATGATGAATGGTCTTCGCAAGTTTGAAGTGAAATATAGTGGTGATCCAGAACTACAACCCATTTGCAGCTTTGAAAATCCAGCATTAGTACGACTGTTCTTCAAGCTCTCCACTCATCTTAATGAAAAGGTTGTTAAAGTCTTTAACTTTAAAACCTCAAATTCTCTACATTCCTTGTGATCATATGCAGAAATTATCATTGACAGCAGTCACAATGACAATTTTGTGATGAATATTTTGATATGATTAGTATACCTATACCCATTCTGTTGGTCTTTTGCTTCTATTTTTGAGACTATTGGTATCTGGTTGAGTATAACATACTAAAACTGTTTCTCCACTTCCAGTTTGGCAAAAGACTGGATAACATGTACACAAATTCAAGACTCTTCAGAAGTGTTGCCTGCCTGATGTCACCAGGTTTAAAGTCTGCCTCTTCCCCCACCCCTGTAAGACAGTCTTCAACAACCCCAGTCCAGTCCTCCCAGCACCTGCAGATTAGTCTTCGGTTTTTAGCTTCTTACAGAACCTTGATATACTTGTTTATATTTTGGCTCTTTTGCCAAGTGATATCCATGAACTCTGTCCTACTTATTTTGCTGTGGATTTTGGTGCTGGGCACAATGGTGGTGTTGCACTTGACTCCTCATCATGAGAAAAGCTTAATTAACAGTAGATAATAAATGTAAATACCAGTGGTGGATCTGGGGGAGATGATGCAGGGGGGGATGCTCATCACCCTCCATCTCCCCCTCCCCCTCCCCCTCTTCTTACATTTAAACCAAGAAAAATCATATACACCACAAACCCATCAGCATCAACCCTTTCAGCACATCTGGATGTACCCCTGCACTCAGAACACATTGGGAAAGATGCATTGACAGCTCTGGAGTGATGTTCAGGAAGCCTGTAGTTTTTGTTATCGTCATGATTTCTTGAACTTTGTACTTTGAATGGTTAGTATTTATTCTACTGTTGTAAAGAACCCTTTGAATACCTGTGCGAACACTCTTTAAACTATTTGTAAATACTAAAATAGAGTAAATATATAGACTGGCAAAAGCTCAAGTCGGCCTTAGGCTAACTGGCCACTCCCCCAATGATGTGCCATACTAGTCCATTGCAGGTTATCAAGCGTTTTGTCAGGTTTTTCTATCAGATCACCAATACCTGTTATACTCCTAAGTGGAAAAAAGTGCTGTCTAATTTCAAATATACCGTTTCTTTCTAGGTTTTCCGCTAGCGCCAGTTTCATGTTTGCCCTAAACTTGTTTGGAACTGAATAACTTCTCTGACACCTTGCATGCGTGACAAGTAGTAATGACGTTGCGTCACGCAAGATATGCTGCCAAAGTGGACTGCAAAGTTGATGTTCATTAACGCATCTTGCCGATTGATTTGGGTTTAAGAAATTCCTTTTATTTTCTAATTAAGTGAAACGAGCGCTTGTTCCAGTAGTTACGAGTCGCTACTTGTTTAAAAGTAGCTCTCCGATACTCGCTCGCGGTAATTCGGCACATCTCAGAGGAAGTCGAACCGATGGCTTTTCGTAGTTTAATGCCAAAAGCGTATTCTAGCAAGGCCCAGTTTCGATTTTAAGGCTGAAACTGAATTATGGTGGGGAAAAAAGCTGATATCTGGATCCCAACAGTTCCAAGTGGTATTCAGTAGTATTGTCACCTGTCACTCTAAATTTTACTGTCGAAAAATGTTCGTTTTCAAGCAAGGAGTAATTATTTCAAGCAAATGCCACTTATTCTAGAGAGCTCTCCCCAAACAGTCGGTAAAATGGATAACTGAGAGAATTTTAAAGGGGGAAAAAAAGTGTCGTCGTAGTCGGCAGGATTCGAACCTACGCGGGGAGACCCCAATGGATTTCTAGTCCATCGCCTTAACCACTCGGCCACGACTACAGAACCAGGTATTGAGGAGGAAAGTTGGGGATTTAAACTGTTTTCAACGCTACTTGAAGTCTTTCCTTGTATTCAAACTAAGAATGCGTGCAAACTTGTTATTTCCTTTGACTATGCAGAAATGTTAGTATATTTGTATCATTTCTGCAACGCATTTGACCCCCTAGGCATGGCATGCAAAGCTCGTACCCAGGCCCTCTGTTTACTTGGCTTCCTTCCATTCCTTTCAAACCCTAGCAGAAAATTACTTACTTACCATTCATCCGCGCAACAAAAACTAACTCTTTACGTGATCTCAATTGATCATAACAGAAACCATAATTCCTGCCTCGCCAAAGCCTCAGACAGAAAAAAAAACAAATGGAAAACTAAAATTTAAGCGAGAGCTAAATCGCTCTAGTTTTCTCTTAGTTTATTTCGGGTGGCCAAGTACCATCCTCTGTTACAAGTTTTATAGAAGTGAGTAGTAAAGAGAAAGGCCAAGATAAAGTTTAATCTTGATAAAATGTGTTCCTAGATGTTGCTTACATAAATACCGATGTTTTTCAATTTGACCTGATATTTTTACTTCTAATATACCTCAAACTCCAGTTCCTCCACTTTTTAATAAACCTGGAGAAGGTTGGTATTTGGTTGGCTTTGTGCGCAAACCCCAGCAGAAAATTGAAACAATGCCTCATGGAGGAAAATGTAAGGTCTTCTATTTTATTTCTCGAGCTGACACCCAGAGAAAAACTATCTGTAGCGTTTTATAGCTATTTGACTAGGGGAGGGAGAATACAGGAGTGATAGGGTTAATTTAATTTTTACTACCTTGTTATGATCTGCGCAAAAAGCCAAAATTTCCGACCCGTATGTACCCGAATACAGATACACTGTAAGCACAAGCCGCGTATAACGAAACTTTCGGAGCTGAGGTATTCAAGAACACCTGTTGTATCCTGTTTATTAAAAACTAGATCATTGGATAATGCAATTCGCGAGTTTTCATTGGCTTCGCCATCATAGGTTATGAGCCATTATATCATGCTCTTCTAATTAGGTAAGCGTACGCGTGATTTTTTGGGGCGCTTTTTATTTTTATTTGAGTCTAATATATTATAATTTGGATGCGTTTTTAATAAAACAGTTATTCCACTGGCGCACGCTGGATATGAGATGGTTATAGCCAACTCCGACGGCGCAACGCGCCTCGTTGGCTATCTACCATCTCATATCCAACGAGCGCTCGAGGAATAATTGTTAAAGAATCCGGCTCACAATTGCATATTACTAGAATACTCAAGGAGAGTTTTGCTTTGGCGTATTGTCAATACATGTAGATCAAATATGGCAACTTTGATTGTACAGGAATAGCCTGGCTAAATATTTGACACGTTCATCGGCAGAAGCAATTACGTGCACTTGTGTAACTCGATATTTTTTTATAATATTATTTGGAGATGTGTCTCAACTTTATCTGTTTTAAAGATGTCTTATATTCGAACTGCAAACATTTATGCATCACTGGCGCGGATCTAGGATTAATGGTGACTGATTTCGAAACAACGAGTGCGTTCTAGAGTGGTCCAGGGAAGGAGCCCATGGTCCAGGGCCATGCTCTCTTATGAACCGGAAATGTTCTGAATTTGTTATCCCTGAAGTCTCCTTAAGGGGTTATCCGAGTCATTTTGAAACATCTGACCAATTTCCGTAAAACGGTGGAATTCGGTATCAGATCCGCGCCTGTACGAAGACAAAATACAGATTAACAAACTCTGGACAAGTAAATATCCTTACTTTATAAAGCAAACAGACTTTATAAAGCAAGTCAAGGTGGTAAGGGTAATGCGGTTGTGCTTGGGGGGAATTTGTTCTCCCAGCGTATACAGCAAAGCACAAAAATATAACTATTTCCTTGTTCAAGGTACAGGTCATTTCAATTTCGTTGGCACTCAATTTTTTCGCAACAAGTGAACACGAGATTGTGGTCATATAAGTGCTAGTCTGTCCGCAGACCCTTGAGTTCGTCGTACTGATAGCCTGTAAACAGGTTCTCGAGTCGAGGATGGGGCGAAGAGAAAGTAGGAAGAAAAAGGACAGAAGAGACAGGAGCAGAGAGAGAGGAGAGACGCCTTAACCCCCACCCCGTTCTCCGCTCGGCCACTTCCCCCTTTTTGGCCCTTCGAATTCCAGCCGGAGCTTGTTGACAGGATATCGTCGTGATCGCAAGCTTAGCAAAATATTAACCCGGCGCGTGGGATATGAATGAGCCAAAACGCAAGGGGGTTGGGCAAGATGATAAATAGCTCATAGCAAAAAATAAACGTCTGTGAACAGACCATATAAATGAATATGGAACGACCAGTGGGACGTCGTCAGAGTTACAAAATACTTCGAATTTGCTAGTTCAAGAAAGGAGCTGGTGTCAAATGATATGTGTAGCTTGGTTAGCAATCTTAATCCATAATGGGTCAGGAGTTTTTAGCTTGTCGAATTTTGCATGTCCTTGGATTGCTACCTTCCTCAGCCATTAATAGTTAGAGAAAGATTATAAAGAAGGTCATTTTTTAGTGTTCGGTGGGCAATCTGCGTTTAAACTTCATCCATCTGTCGGTGGAATGATGACCAACATCTAAGTGTGAATCATGCCGTTGTATATTTGTCTATACAGGGCGTGTCTGTCTTTGAATGGATTCTTCTACGTCACTCTCCTTGCTTGAAAAATCCACCATCAGGAAAATTTCTCGTCAATGTTCAGTTTTAAGTGTCAGCAAATTTGTTTCAGTCTTAAGCTACTGGTTCTTGGCACCCTTGCAGTGACCGATCTTGTGTTTGTTGTATAAATCACTGATAAACTCAAAGCGCTGAAGTCGATTTGCAAACCTGCTGTCTGGATCCTAGAAGTATTGAAGAAGAGCAAAGAAAGTTTTAAAAGGTATTTAACAGCCAACTTTTATTCTCTCACTCTTTCCATTTTCTACCGAATGTTGTGGATCTCGCAGTTATAGAAAAATGCCAACATCATAACAAGTCTAACATGAGAGGAAAGACACCCTAAAAGACGCCTTGACTGTGGCAGGAAAATGTGGAAAATGAAACACTCAAAACACTCACCGTCAAATGAGCGAATGAGAGGGGTGACAATGTATGGTAACGATGAACAATCCAAACATTAGGCAGCACTATGAATTTGTACCTGAGAGAAATCAAAATATACACGTTAATGATAGGAAAATATTTCTGCTTGATCAATTAGTGTGAGGTCGGTCGGAGGGAAATTGTCGATTAACCCTTTGTGTATTCATAACCTTTTTAAACAGGTATTAAACGGGGAAGAGGGGGAGGGAGAGTGTTTTTCGCCTCCCTTACCCTCATCAACCTCGTTCCCAGGGCTTCTCCGTTAGAGATTGGGAAGGGAAAGCCCTGAGAACGAAGCTGTTTATTCGTGGAAATGGTGTTTGTCTATAGCTAAAAGGACAAGTTTGTGAAGAGTTCGACCTGCAGCTGTGCTGGATAAGGAATTCCCCATAGTGAATCTAAGCGCACTGTATACCGCTGAGACAACGTTTTAAAGCTCTCGAATGCGTCTAACGATTATGCGTGCACAGAAAAAACGATGAAATCGAGGCTAAGGGTGACTTGCCTCAGTAGTGCGAGTTCTATGACGTGAGAAATCTTGTTCATTCCGTAACCAGTAAACCTTTCGTCGTACAGCGGAAGTTCAGGAGTCAATCTGCAAAACAAGAATTTCCAAATCTCGTCATGTCAACAAAAGGAGAAAGGTACAAGAGCTCACTGAACCTTGGTCTTATTCTACAGCAGACAAGTAAGGTACTAACATAAGCCAATAAATTTTCGTCCCCCGAGGCCGCGCTCCTTTTGGTCAGCACCAAGAATCGCGACCTCTGGGAAGGTTCAACACAGGAAGTCCGCGATTCACGGACTTCCCGTCACTCTACGCGTGCTCAAAGTCAAGTTTGACAGATCTGATTGGCTGAGAGTACGAAACAAATTCTCTGCGCATGTTCAGAGAATCGGACCCGGCCAGAGATCGCGATTCTTGGTGCTGACCAAAAGGAGCGCGGCCTCTGGGGACGAGAATGAAGCCAATACTTCAGCTAGCAAAACCAAGAGTTGATCGTCTCTTGGCAAAACATAATAGAGCCCAAAAGATGAACAATTTTCGCCTTTACGTGAAGAGCCCCTCACAAGATTCGCGGTAAAGAAGGACCAAAATTAAAGTAAACTAGATCAACGTACCCCGGCCAGAAGAAGATATAAAACACAAGAAACTATACAGTTTATCTAGACTATCTAGAGTACTTAATGACTTTAGAACTAATCGTTTACGAAAAAGTAACTCGTTTTAACGGAAAATCTTCCCATAATAAGCTCTTTTGCAGTGCACACCTTAAAATTAAGTAAGGTTCGTATTTATCCTGATAACGGCTGACTTCATATGACTCATTGATGTGGTACCACTTGGTATAGTTTGTGGAGCTATGAGACAAAGGAGACTCGATTTGTCCTGAGGCGAGTCAAGGAGTTATAAAAGAACAGGTGAAAAGTGAACTGGAATTCTATACGGAATCTATTGACCAAGTAAACCTGCAACGTTTCACCGAACGCGCCCCAGCCTCCACGCCTAATGGTGTCAGGGAAT
The DNA here is from genome assembly GCF_042242905.1 of Orbicella faveolata. Taxonomy (NCBI): domain Eukaryota; kingdom Metazoa; phylum Cnidaria; class Anthozoa; order Scleractinia; family Merulinidae; genus Orbicella; species Orbicella faveolata. The sequence continues at coordinate 2,766,842 of NW_028301577.1, forward strand.
GAATTTTGGAACACCATTCATTTATCCTAGTGCAGCTTGTTGGTTATTAATTAAGATATATTGCACCAACTTCGAAGGATACTAAATGGCGCCAATTTCTTCTTTCTTTTCACCATTTTAACAAGTTCCTCCTTCGTCTGTGGAAGATCTCTAGAGTTCTGAAAAAAGTTCATAACCGTAAGGTCATTACTAACCAGGCGCTCGAGCATTAACGGAGGGGGAGGGGTGAGTTGCCGGGCGTGGTGTAACACTCACGAACTATCAGGACCAGCATAAGTGTGTGATAATCAGTAAAGTCGAATCATGCACTAATCATACATTGCGGGTCTTTGTAAGATGGAGCCTTTTAGCTAGATCTTTAAAGAGTCTATCAAGACTGATTAAGTGTTTATTTTTTTTCTATGAGCAAAACTCGAGGCGAGACGTTCATTTCTACAAATTGCGCAGCGTTCAAATTTTTCTTGCAATTTTTCGCTTCTCGCTGTACAATATACGGAGTTTAGAAAGGATTACTTAAAAACTAGAACTGAACTAACCACATTTCTTGCGCCATCAAAGGCAGGCACGACAAATGCAACCTTGTTATTGGTACCATTTCTTGTCTCATTGTACTTAAGAATCTGATTTCTGAAAGTAAACATTTAAAACGAGAGTGAGTAATGATTGAAACTTAAGAACTTCATTTGCCAGACATTAACTGAACCTTTTTTAGCCTGCCTTAAGTGATAATTAAAGGCAAGTTACGCCTACAAGGTCCTACAACCTACCTTGCAATAGTTTCTAATTCTGGCGAAGGAACGAAATCCACATCGATCATGAAAATATATTGCGTTTTAACATTTCTGAGGAAAAAAAAAAGAAAAGAGTGAAAAATGACTAGCTTCTACTTAGAGAGAACTTTACAAAAAGTACACAAAATTACTGAGTAATAGTCTGACTGTCATATCATAGATATGGCACTACAGTCTTGACTTGAAATTTATCTTCTTTCCCGATTGCTCGTGCATTCTAAACGAAGGTAAATCTCGTGTCTTTGCTTACTTGACTGCAATGTTTCTGAGGCGATTGATTGGATACTGTGGACCTATCTGTGGAGAGAAACAATTTATCAACTAAGGCGAGTTTAAAAATATAGGTCTGCAATGCATGCATGTCCTCTTCTGAAGGTACAGATTAAATTGAAAATCAATGACCCGAAACTCCCCCGAAACTGAATTTTCAATAAATGAGGCACTTTAGAATTGATCATATATGGGGTATATAGGCATTTGCTATTTACCTTCTTTCCATATATGACCATAACTGAGACCGTGGAAAACTTGCTGAATATTGGTGACGGTAATCGCATCTGTACCTCTCTCCTGAAAGAGAACTCGTTTCAAATGTGGTAAAAAAAAAATGTGGAGAACAGAAACAACAATTGTCCTTTTGTTTGAGAACAAAACAGCCCATCATCAGAGATGTTTTGTTTAAATGGTATCTGGTAGCTTTCGAAATGACAGGTCTGGAATATTTTGTTATTCAAACCGTTTAATTTCAGAGTAACTCATAGTTTTAGAGTGCGTGAGAATGTAGACTAGCCCAGTGCTACATATCAACTAAAATCATTTTACAACTTTACGCGATTGAAAAATGGTGAAGGAAGGACTAAACCAGACTTCTTCAAAAAGGGGAAAACCATCCACTTTAAAACCATTTTATCTTACTTTTTGAAATCAATATCGTTAGCGTCTTCTAAATGAACGTAAACTACTATTGACAGAGGACCTGCAGAAGAAATAAAAAGAGAAGATCGATGAGTAATGATAATTGAATAGTTACTGGTCAACATTCGATTTCTTCACAGCCATAAATACGAATTCATAAAATTCTCGCAGTTGGTACGGCGAGCAATGTATGTTAGGCATCAAGGCTTAGTTCAAGACTTGATGTATATCTATCAATTTAGTTTTTGCTGGCAAGCGCTTTTACTCAATTTTAACAATGAAATTACCAAGAAAATGTGATTTAAACGAAAAGATTTACAGACCTTTACATAATGATTAGTTAGAAAGCAAGCTTCGCCAAGCTTGTCGTGCTTGTTTAACTCTAGAGAAGGGAAAGCTCTTAAAACTTGCTAATCAATTCTTACCAGTCCAGAATCTTAAATTCCTCTTCAACATGTTTATCCTATTGAACGTTAGCTGTGTCACCAAAGTGACTGCGTCAGAATCCTAACAGTAAGAGTAAAACGATAAATTTTCAGTGTGACCATCTTTACGTCACTTTGCCCCCGTTCTTATGCTTTATTGGACACAGTGATATAGTTGTGTTAGTGTCTTAGGTCGTTAGTACCAAAAAATCCCCTTTCTCCACTCTGACATTAAGTGTAACCAGGCTTTCAGGGCGAGAAAGATGAGTTCAGGCGCTGGTTTAGTATTCACCACAAGGTATAGGTGTTGTAGAGAAGTTCAACTTTATTTACAGGATTTCGTAAAACCTTGCACTATTCTTCAGGTTACATTTTGTACCACCAATGGCGATCGGCTGAGCAACCTTCAAAAAGACGTTTATCTACGAAAATTTAACAATACATTTGATTAAGTAATTATTTAAAAGAAAATAATGACTAGAAAAAGTGGTCTGGGCCAATATCTAGGATACATGACAATGACCGACAGCTCGTCTTCAGGGCCTCTCGTTCAGAAACCCGAAAGCGCTCCGCGAGGGCTTTGGCCATGAGACTGTTAACAAGTTTGCAGATCACTCAAAGGGTTTGCAACACTGAACTGTACGTACTGTTGGTGAACACGCTGAATAGAGTATTTCAGTGAGGAAATCTCCAGACTCAACAAGTGGTCTCTTGCTTAGTGCTTGGCACGGCTCTAAGAGTTGCTTTGGCTCGATACTGTGGTTTTTCAGCAGTCTGGAATCTTTGCAAATAAAGATAAGATATTTTTTAAAAAATCATCCTGTTGAAGGTGTCCGACTAGTTTAGCTAAATTTAAAGAAGTGTGACAGATGCCTGTAAGAAAGATTTTATCACTGTTCACTACTATAACTCAGATACATATCTTTCCTAAAATGACTTTTTTCATCTTGAGCAAGGAAGTCCTTATATGGGTTTACTTACCATATATAGGTTTAACCGCAAGGTCAGTGAAGGTGACATATCCCTCATATCCAAAGCAACCCAACATAACCGTGACACTGGTGATTTGTTCTCCTCGAGGTGAGATCTACAAAAGACAGAGTTCTTTACTGATTTAATAGCTTCCGTCTATATTTTCTTTATTCTTTCTAGTAGCCAAAAGAAAAAGCAATATTTTTTTCAGCCTTACGTCTCTGAGTCAGAACTAAGTAAAGCTGCCAATTTGGGGGAACGTTGCTAATCGACATGGCCTATTCCTTATAAGGAAAACCTCGCTTACATCGCTTTTGCTCGGCGGTTTTCTATTGGATAATAAGAATCGGAAACTCTTCAAATGTGTTCGTTATTCGTAACTTACAAATTCTGTTTTCCTGTTCATAACTTTTCCAGATTCTGCTGAAAAATCCATCCTGTGAAAATTAAGGTGAAGAAATAAAAATTCCGATTGAATTTTTCAATATTCTTTGACCCAGGAAAAATATTAATAAGAGCCTGCAACTTTTAAAGAACCATTTTCCTAGTTTTACTCAACCAACTTACTTGAGTAGCTTTCTTTTTCCACTTGATAGCACCACAAATATTCGAGCGCCATAAAACGGTTCGTAGCTCTGTGAAACAATAAACTAGAGTAATATCGTAAATCCTCGAATTAGCACCTCCCCTCGAACAAACGCCCACTTTGAATAAGCCCTCCTCCTATCGCCCGAAATTTAATATAAGCGCCCCCCCCCCTCCCTCGAATAAGCGCCCCCTCCCCTCTCCCCCATTTTGTAGATGAGTAATGAGACAACAAAGGATGTATAGTTTTCGTCATGTAGTATAAGATTTGTACATAGTTTCAGTTTGTGAACACGTTTAGTGAACACGTTGAACACGTTAAATACTAACAGTGCCGCGATTTAAACTTTAGGATCAGCTTTTTATGTCAATAAATAAACAGCTTATGTTAATGTTTACGCGCAGATGATGTATTAAAAAATGATCACGTCAGGCCACGATTTGGGAAAAATTAAATAAGCGCCCCCCTCGAATAAGTGCCCCCGTCTTCTCCTAAACTTGAAATAAGCGCCCCGGGCGCTAATTCGAGGATTTACGTCAATAGTGAGACCCAACCAAATGTGTTACTTGTAAGACAATTTCAAAGATTAAGACCAGTTTCTGCAAAGTTAAGTTTCTAATAGGTCTTTGCAAAACCGTTTTTAGCTCAAACATTTCTTTAATAAGAAATAACAATAAAAGATTATTCAGAAATGAATATATGAGATTAATCAGCGCACCCTCAACAAGCTGACTGTAGGTCGCTCCATCTTCCATGAGGCAGAACTGGCTTGGAACTTGATTCCTTTTATCGGGATACTCCTGTTCAACTGTAGATAACAAAGTTAACTTAGCAACGTGCTAAAATGGAAAGGCAATGGAAATTTGTTCTTTCAACTGAGAACTGAGATAAGGATTGAATGCAAACAGAGAAACCCAGCGTGTAACTGAGGTTACTCGTAAGACATGTTCCTAAAATAAAGGCAATCCAGACTACCATATCATGACAAGGCAATCACACAAAAATGAAGTTGGTAAGCTACTTGACGGGAAGTGACATATTTTCCGTATGTTGCTTCACCGCTATTCGCTGGCCTGGTGACTCACGATATCAAAAATTCAAAGCGCAAACTTACAGAGAGATATTGGTATGTCTCCACTATCCTATGCACAGTGCAGGCCACGCTGAAGACCTGCAAGGGAAAATTGAAACATTTTGCCACATTCCAAGTTATTGCATGGTTATATCATCGCTAAAACCCGGACTCACAAGTAAATTCGGCGTTGTGCCCATGGATTCCATATCAAAACAGTACAGCAGCACTGCTTGTTGTGTTTGTTCCAAGGGCTCCGAGTGGATCAAACGTGGGTCTCTGATTATTTTAAGAGACTTTGATGACTCGACAAGCCATTATCTTATCTGTCACGCGATTACTCTTTAACCATTCAGGGAACAGTATTTGCACAAGTCAAATGCGGTCGTCAGGAAACTTCAGTATCAAATACTGGCTTTGCGCGATACTATTTTCATTCTTCTTTTATTTACTTGCCTGTCGGACATTGGGTTTTGATTTACGTTTCATTTCAGTCACTTCCCATTTCACGTGTGACATCCACCAACCACGGAGGGATAGCGAACCGCTTTCCATGACATGTGGGCTCAGCAAGTTGGGTGCTTGGTGTTGCCAAGTCTTAACTGGCGGTTTTATCTTTTGCTTGAGGGTAACAGTCTCAGTGGGCAGGCCTTGTTCTTCAAGATCTCTATGCCAGCAAAAAGAGCAACATATTCAGCTAAGTTTGGAGTGATTTCCCCCACTGTCATTGTTCCACACACCCCAAATCCAGGTGTACAAAACGTTGAATTTCAAACTCGTATTTCACTCGGTATAATTTATATTGATATTGATTTGCCCCTCTGTTTATTAATTGCTCTCAGTTTTTCAGTTTTTTTCAGTTTTTTTTTTTATTATCGCACACTATTTACAGAAAAGCAACTTAACGTAAGATGGTTTACAATGATATAGGAAAAATACATACAGATAGAAATTAACTAGAAGAAACAATATTTAATTGTGTACAGTGACCAAAGTAGCCAATGAGCTTTTGAGTTGGTCACTGTCATGTAGATATAAGTTGGTGTTGGCCGCATGCTAAGTTAATTTCAATTAATATTTACGCTAAAGACGATAGAGCTACTTCAGGGAAGGCGTTTATAGCTATCAAAAATATCACTTAGTAACATAAGTCTCCCCTGATAGGCATGCAATACGTGCAGATTAAAATGTTGACTCGACCGGCGATATCATCAACTTTTCGGAGTTAAATTCTGGCTTTTTCAACAGAACAAAGCGAAGGAAAATAGTAGTGACAGTAATCTAAGAGCTGGTAAATGCTGATGGAAGAAATAAGAATTAAAGGAAATCTGTTTAAAACGTTAGACTTCCACAACCCGTAATAACTTGAATCTTAAGTTTTCGAGTGCGCTATCTATGTGACAAACTATATATCCCTTGAATTTTAAGAAAAGAGCTGACCTTTCAATGGAGGCCAGCATTTCTTCTTGCAGTAAAGGATGGAGTAAGTTGACAAAGTAGAGCACAATCATTGTAATCATTGTCCAACGCCATCTTAGCAGTCCTCGTGTGAGTCCAAGGTATCTGGCTGTACAAACTACACAGTGAAAAGGCATTCTATTCTTGGTTTGGCGGGATGACCTGGGGCTCCATCTATGATGAAACTAAAACAGGATAGAAACCGATAAACTAAAACAGCGATAAAACAGAATAACAGAACAATACTGAAGGACTGGTTTTCCTGCAAATTTTGTAATCAGTATAAGAGGGATCTCAACAATGTTAACCGTGAACCAGGAAAGAGGAATATTCTCTATTTCTCTCTGTTTTATCACCGTGAACCAACATCAGAGCGTGAAAGGTCAAAATTAAACATTAAACCTTCAGCTAACACACAAATGCAATTTTAGTCACTACGCATCTTCACCAGTTAACCCCCTCCCACCCCACCACCATTAAGAACCTGAGAGATTTCTACGTCAAATTGAGAGCTTCAAGCTGATTTCAGGATAATCTTCTGTCTGGATAATCCTCAATCCGTCCTGTTCGCGGTTTTAAAAGCTTATTTTTGATTACTGTACGAGCCTACGATTAACGTTCCCTTGGTCAGCAAGGTAACAACGGTTCCTGGTTACAGACAAAACTAGGTCAATACATAGAACGAGGCCGCCTTACAGGTATTTGCCAAATTTTTGATATTCGTTAAACTTTTCACAACCAAGAAATGCATTGAGTCAAATTAAATAGGAGAAAGAGGCGTATTCTGTTACTGTTGAGTTAGAAGGAGAGGTAATTCAAATCAGAATCGAAGCCTTCAGTGTAGTTTAAATCCAGCGCAATAATGTATTTAACCTGACGTTGTCCACTTAAACACCCGTCGCCAATTACAAGCTAAGACTAACACAACCTTGAGCGGTCGTCACAGGTTCTCTTAGTTTGATCTGTTTTAGGGAGTTATGGTAGCATTCAGCTTATCACAATAATAATATATATATATCGGAGTTAACGTTGTGTAGTCTTGAACGGCGAATCGAAACGGTTAAAATGACAGAAAACGACATTGTATTTGAAGGGTGTCAGTTTTGTTTCTCTAAAATGTCACTTACTACTTACCTTTGATCACATGATCTGCCCAAGACGGCTTGTTCCAGAACAGGGCCAACGTTAAAAACTCTTTTGAAAAAACACGTGCGAATGGAGAACGGAAGAAATAATAATTGGGCGGAGTTTGCGTACCAGTGGATAAAAGGTAGAGCACATGGACTGGTCTGTCAACTGGTTTGTTTCCGTTTCTTGACTGGTGGGCAAATACACTTGTCAAAACGGACGCGCGTTTACATACAATGACGTTTAAAAACGGCTGCTGGTTTGCCAGGTTCGCCGGATTGTTTAGACAAACACTTGCAGTCGGATTGAGGAAAGCTGTGTTTGATTGCCAAAACCATTTATCATCATCGGCGCACGTGCTTATATACGGAGAACGTAGTGGATAACTCTTCCTGTCGACCACTTGACTTTGCTAGCTTCCACTTCACCCGCAGATCGTAAGAACTGTCCAAACAATTTTCGTATACTTTTCGCTGTCTCTTGAAGGTCTTAAAAATATCCTCAGTTTTACATAAAGTTTAGCCTTCCAGCGTCCATTTCAGTGTTCCGATAGTTAATGCTTTAAAAATTTGTTTGTGTCACCTTTTTTTAGTTGGCTAATTTCAGAAGCGCAAAGAGATCTTTGAACCACTTGAAAAAGCGCGTAAATTGCGATTTCCTTGTCTCAGCCAATCGCATTGCAGAACAGGAATGAGGTAACGTGACACAACAAAGGGTTTAAACTCCGGCCTCCGAACATGTTGCTGACCTGATTATTAAGGGTTCAGTAAACTCTGAAGGGGTACCACGTGTACTTACTGAATAGTTTCAAGTTTTTAGCGATAAAAAGTCTAGAAACTTTTCTTCAGGGCCTTATTTCATTCTTCCATCTTAGTGTGTCCGGATGAACGAAATAATGGATGACCTAACAAGGGGAAAATTGGAGTTTCTTAACCGCTAGATGCTATAACAGCAAAGGTATTGAAGTCGTCTGGTAGAGACGCTGGGTAGCTAGATGAAATTAAAATGTTAAACGCTTCATGAACTGTTATTACATCAGGTGAAATGAAGGATGTGTTCTCAGTTCATCGCCACAAAACTGCACATATACTACCTTCCAGCCGTCAGGGAAGATAACAGCGCTGAACACTGAATTCTCTGTTAATGAATGTCTCATTGGACTATTCTATGTAGTGTTAGAAGCGCTGTGAGAATATTCCTCCTACATTCCCCTGGTATTACTTCAAATTTTACGCTCAGTAAGTTTACACGTTCAAGCAAAAATATCCACCATGCTTGAGTTAGCAGCTGTGAAACAAACCACCTGCCAGGCTATAACCTTTCGCCAGTTATGGTTTTTAAATCTTTTGTTGAAAAAGTACATATTTGTAAATAGACGGTCTTGATTTTTTGGAATAGCAAATTAGGAAGATCCCGTTATGCTGAAGGGAGATATCTTATGCAACACCTGTAGAGTAGTGGATTTCATTACTATATACTATATTTTTATTTTTTATTTTTCACTTTATTTTAATATATTTTTTGTTACCCTCGACCCTCGACATGTTACCCTCGACTCTCGACAATTAGATACACTCATTTTAAGAATGTTTTGAGTCTCTAATTGGATATGACGAGCCAAAATTGTTGTAAAAGGTTAAGGGTGCTTCGTCACCCCTTAGTTTCTCATGTGTAGTTTTACGAGGCAAAATGAAGGTTACACTGGACAAGCCTGACCTGATAAAGACATCAACAACAACAACAACAACAACATGATGTTAAAGCGTTTTGAACTTTAATTCAATCACCTCGTTCAGTAAGAAAAGTCGAGTATTCTAGAAGGAAAGAGGCCCTCGCAGTCTTAAAGAAAGAGCGCGAACTGTGTTCTGCACATGTAGAGAAACAGGAAGTAGAAACGCAAGGTTCATTCATCCTCCTGGCTCAACTTTAAACATATCTATTTCTTAAGTTATTGTAGTTTTTGTCACTTTCTATGTAAATGTGTTTTAAGTGTTTAGAGTGAATAAAGCATTGTAGGCATTTTTCATCTCAAATCCTTGTTCTAAACAATGACATTAGTAGTTTTCTTTTAAACAACACAATAAATTCTACCTCGTTTCCAGTATGAATTCTAGTTCTTCAATGTTCTTTACTTTTTGCTCTACTTGTATATAGTATTTCTTGGAATCTCTCTGATTTACGTCATACTCTATAGTCTACTATTTCTTGCTGTTTTTTTTAAACAAAACAAGTAACGCGTTCTTTTTAAAGACACTTTCTCCCTTACAGGAGTTGACACATAAATAACTCAACACCAAATTGTACACCAAACTTTTAGTATAAAAGATACTTTCACAAAATCGTAACAAAATTCTTTCATATAAACCCGTCCATTTTTAATTTCTTTTTTCTTTCTTTTCCTTCCATCTAACTGATAACTTGGGTCCTGGAAGATTGTGTGACTCAAGTGAATTCGATTTGCACCTCTCGTCACACAATCGTATCACCCGAGTAGCACAAACGTCTAACTAAGCCGGAAACAAAAGACGAAAAAAAACTTTTTATTCTAGAAATGTCCGACAAGTATACTTTAAAGCCTAATAACCCTTGCGTGACCGTCACGTGCTGTTGTTTCTGGAATGACCGCCAACAGCAATAAGGCAGCGTTTCATCTCACTCAGTTCCTTCACGTCTGGATTGCTCCGTCCATAATGGCGTGACAAAAGACTAGTGGCTTTGTCGATTGTAGAGAGTGCTTTTTTGACTTGTCTGTCGTTGAACAACAGCTGCGAGAGCTTGTGAAGTTCGTGTGCGTACTCCACGCTTGATGAACCGAAAGCTTTTTCCACCGCTTCACAGCTGCGAGAACAGTAATGAGAAGCTTTCTTGAAGTCGCCATTCATGGCATAACACCTGTGGGAACCAACAGGGAAGAAGTTGAAGAATGTTGCGTGACTCAAATAACAGATAAAAGGCAAACGAAAGGTTAGCCTAAAATGTCAGACATCTCCCGCCCTCATCCAATCACACCTTCTTTCCTCTTGGAAAGCACAAGTGGCTGCGGATCTTTACCTTCTTCTGAGCCTGACCACAAGATAAACACAAAAAGGTTTTTCCACACAGTTAAAACTAGTACCTTGCAATGGCATCGTGTGTTTCAGCCAGGTCCTTGTTATACGCATGAAGAAGAATTTTCCGCCGCCGCAAACATTCATGGAACACGTCAAGGGCCTCCTTGACTCCAACTCTTTCTAACAACCGCACTCCCTTAATAAAGAGCAACTCTGCCTCGCGCGCCAGTCTGCACTCATCAAGCATGTTTTTCTCCAAGTTACATTCGCGGTTCTGACACGTTCCAATGACTCCATCACTCACAGGGAACAGTTTCATGGCATGCTTACACTGAGGACACGCAAAGGCAGAGAAACAGAGTCTCTTGTTCTCCATTTCTTCGTCACTGCAAGAGACAGTCCCCAGTTAGATTACCAAACAGCTTCAATACGTCTGTCTTACTAGAACTAAAGAACAACTAATTTCTCTAAAAGAAGAATTTATAGTCTGACCCTGCAATTGAATTACTAAGCCACTGTCCAGGTACAAGCTCAGGACAGAATAATGAACGTGAGTGAATGAGGTCATGAGATAACAGCTTACCTCCTGCAGGCTGTGCACTGACAAGTGAAAAAGTACTGTTTGTACAGCAGCTTTTGACGATCTTCACGACCCATACGACTTACATGAGGACCTGTCCAGGAACAAAGACAATAACAAAGTTAAGTAGGTGAGAGAAACCAAAATAACCTGTTGCCTTCAAAACCATTAACACCAAGAAAGAGTGACATTAGACTTGTTTTTGGATACAACATCAGTACGTGTATATCGTCCAGCACTGGGCAGATAGAGAATGAGAATAATGAGATATCAGCATATACCAACAATTTCTCAGAACCAATGCTGAACAAAATCCATGGCAGAAGGGAGAAATAAATCATTTGGCAATAACATTTCCAGCACAATTATTAGCTTAACCCCAGCAGTTGTACTTACCATAGCAGTGAGATATCTCCGAGCCTTTGGCAATGTTATGTGTTGCTCTCACCACTAGATGGCCATCAACAAAGCTGAATTTGAAACAAAGTAAACTTTTAAATATTTACACAGGTGTAATTAAAATTAAATTCATTAGCTAGAAACTAATACCAGGGAGCATCACTAAAAGTAGGTTTACATCAGTTGCATTGTAAAAGAATTTCTGCATGTGTCTCTCAACACAGTCAGAGATAACAAAAATATCATGTATGGGATCTACTGTAACTCTGTAAGCTGTGTGATCCAAATCAGAACTGCTTTCAGTTTGGACACACTTGCTACGATAACTGCCAAGCCAAGAGCATGTATCGTTTGCATACCCTCTAGTTTCACAAAAATTTCAAGACATTGTAGAACTATACACTCACCTAACAATGACATCCGGATCACAGGCATGATTTAGCAATGACGCTGTTGGATACACAGCAGTTGCTATCCTCTTCTGTTCTCTGGATACAACATGATCTTTGGATGGAGGACTGGTCTTCAGATGTGTTTTGTCTTCACCAGTTGACACAATAGCAGTGATGGCATGTACATTGCAAGCCATCTGTTGAGAGTGATGAAACAGGAGGCAGCCTATCACATCCCCTGCTAAGGAACTTGTGCAAGTCTCGTTAGGGAAAAAGCTCTGGAAGTTTTGAACATTGTAGTATTGTTCAAGGTGCTCATGCTGCAGCTCGTGTGGTTGACACAGCCTGTTCTTTGTACAGTTCTCACAGCTCACTGGTCTTTGATTTAAATCCTCTTCTCTAACCATGACACCTTCAAGAAACTCTGCTAGTAGCACACAGTTCTGAAAATGAATGAGATGAGATTTACTTTGGTGCACCTTAAGCTACATGCAGTGCTGTAGACATTAAAACATTGATAGTTTTAAAGTGTAGTGAAGTAAAACAAAAATTTACAGTACATACCAGAGCATGAGACATCAAGGTATTCACAGGTTGTAACTCTGTGTTGGTCACCAGAGAAAACACTGAGCCATAATCACCTGTAAACAAAGACACACTGTGTGACAAATATGACGTATCAAGAAGAGTGGTATAAGAGTTAACTAAACTTAGCAAAGTACATGTAAAGGTATCCTGCATTAAGTTCACCTGAAACTAAAGACTATACACAAAAAATCTATTCAAAGAATATGTGAAGACCATTGCAGCAATGACCTACCTAGGTATTCTCCCTCTGGACCACAACCAGACATTCTGCTGATATTTGTATTTTCAGTCTTCTTACTCGATGATGCCTGTAAAAATTCTGAAAACAAATGAGAAAATTAGTCACAATAAAACACTCCAATTTAATCCAAAAACAGAGAACAATATGATCAGGATTAACTCTGTGATCAGCATCTAATTTCTTGTTACAGAAATAAGTTGCCAAGCACGTGGAAGTAAGAAAAATCTTAGAAAAACTTACCAAATATGTTCTCGGTTCCTGTTACCAGAAGGATTCTCAGTGACAACTGGAAAAAGGTGTCCATCTACAAGACACAAACATCAAAACATTTAAACACAATATTCTTGGTTGATGCTATCTGTCAGATTCAAATGAGAAAAATTCTGAGGGCTCCACTGGGGTCACATCTTGCAGCCACTTGTGAGATATTTACTAAGGACAAAACAAAATATGAGAATGTACGTCGTCCCCAGCAAAAAAAACCTGCAAGTGACTGCAAGGTAAGACTCCCCACTCATTTGACAAATCAGATAGCGCTGTTAATGCAGGTGAAAGACACAATACCTACCATTTTCAAAAGTGGACCAAGGCTACATTCTACTTTGTGGTACTGTGACCAGGCTTTGTCACGACAAGACTGGGAACAATACTGCACTTCACAGCAGAGATGACATCTGAGTAGGAAATAGAAACATCTGTTAAACCTGGAAAAGTTGCATTTAAACCAAATCATGGTTGAGAAAATGAATCTTCATCCAGACAAGTTGAGAGATGTTACATGTTTTGGTTTCCAACCCAAATATTCAGGCCCTTCTGTATCTCTGACAGTTTTTCTAAAATATCTCTTTTACATCAAATATAAGTCTTATGTCCACTTACGGAAAGGGAGCTACCAAAGGCTGGAAACAACAGTCACAATGAGAGAGAGTGTTTTCTGGTAGAAGGACTGCAGCATATGGTGGTTCAGAGATTAGTGTATCACCAGCACGGATATCATCTGAAGCCTGCAGGTGATCAAAAAACACATTACAAGAGTTCTATAGCCTGGGACAATGAACATGTAGCAAACAACATTGAAAATTGAGACTTGCACATATGAAAAAAGAATAAAGATCTCAAACTCAAAATGAGCAAGCATGAAGTTTGGCAAAATAAATTTTATAGTAAATGGTTTGAACCCAGGAGTATCAGTAGTTTGTATAAAATAAATTATGTTCACCACCCCATTAAATAAAAAATCTAAGCCAAATTCTAGTTCATTTGTTAGAAAAGTAAGATGTCTACAGAACAAGGCTATATAGCAATTAGTTTTGAGATATTGTAAATATGCGAGTCATAATAATAATAATAATAATAATAATAATAATAATAATAATAACAATAATAAAAGTTGTTGTTGTTGTTATAGGATACCAATATTGTTCATTTCTTTTTTAATGTAAAGAAGCAACATAATTATTTTTTATTAATTTTGATCCTAAATGTAATTTGCATTTTCTTTTCAAAACTAACCTTTAGAAATCGGCCTTGAGTAGCAGAGCAGTTGATTTCAATTAATCTCGATCCATTAGCTATTTTGTCATGCGGTCCTCCTGTAACTGATGGTATGTTTGTTGATGCATCACCACCTTCAAAACAACAAAAAATTGCAATCAGTACATAGTCTGCATGATTCTATCCAAAGGCTAAATCAACATCACTTTATAGGGGCAAGGCATTAAACAAGTAGATTCTCCTTCTGGGCAAGTAACTTTTCATTCCCACTTGCTCAATGGCCAGGTGATCAGGCAAGTCGTCTGCCAACTAAATCATTGAAAGAGCAAACTAAGACTTTCCCAGGGTAAGCAATATCTGAGAGATACTTGTCCTAAGGGCAAGCTGGAATTCAACTTTTTTTTTCAAGCCCTGATTAAGTATCAACATTTACCATGATTTAAGTTCTGAATAAATGTTGACAGCTTCTTCTCACAAGCCTTCTGAAGGCTGTCAAGCTTTCCACTAGGTGCTTGAGGGCACTGCAATGATGAAGCCTCTTGGATATCATTTAGACATGTCTGAGACAAAAGAGACATTAAAAAGATTACGACATTACCTAAGAGTCCTGTAATATACTGAGGGTAACTAGTCAGGCAATGAGGCAAACATTGTTAATGAAAGTTCTCATCATCAGAAATATATAAAGATCTCTAAGATCACTGGATTCAATTAGTGGTTAGGAAGGAATCTCTACTGGTTTTTCTGTTTAGATACTGTACCTCAAACTTGGTGGTCTTTGTTTTCTTCAAAATTTGAGCTTCCAAATTGAGGGTGCGGCTCCTCTATGGGTGTGGCTTACACATGGGCTTATACATGGGCTTTTACAGCACTCATTATTATTTATCACTATAACTGACAGTGATCTCATCCATACCTTGTATTCCTGTGCCTGAAAGAGGATCTCTGCTCTTCTGGTATACAAGGCCACAAGGCTGAGCTGGCCAGGAGACCTACTGGTGTTGTCAGCACTGTCTGACAAAGCCAGATCACACATGTTACTTTGCTGGTTGGCAAGAGGCTTCTGGTTTTCAGCATTGTACAAGAGTGCTTGCTGAATGGCCTAAACAAATTCAATAATTGACAAAGGTCTGATGTCAACTGATATTTAAGAAAACAGCCAAAGAATAATTGCAACACTAAAAGATCTTAAAAGCTTACCAATATTACTTGAAAATACTCGGGTACTCTTTCAACTCTCTCATTACCACTACGTTTCAGAATTTACTCATATTTCAAATTGTTCAATTTAAGTATTATCCATTACCAGTGAGAAGGAGATCACAGCTTTCTTGAAATCCCTTCGCCTGAAATGTTCTTCTCCCACACACACATATTCCTGGCCATTTCCTGCAGACCTTAGTTTTTGTTGAACCCTGGTGTTCAGAAGCTTTTGTATCTGCTCAACTATTTCTTGAGCTACACCACTATTTCTGCAAAGTGGGAAGACAAAAAAATAGATTATAATGATTGCTAATAGCCACCACAGTGGGAGTACAGACACCACTCCCCAGCAAATACTTGTTGCTTTGGTCCAGACAGTTTATAGCTATGTATAGTGGAAGCTATGGGGGCAAGGAACTAAGCATAGTGGAAACTATAAAGTTTAATTCTGATTTCTTGAACCCTCGATTTTTCAATTCTCCCCATTATTCAAAGCACTTTTCTTCTCAGTTGGCAAAAAAGTTACAAATGTAGAAGACATTTACCTGGATTTTTCAAACCTACAGATTTCTATAAACCACTTTCTTGTACCCTAGTTGGTTTTAAAATGCAAGATTCTACTGTGCCATTATTATTGTTACATGAAGTTGCAGGACAATTTGTCCCTTAAAAGTCAAAAGCCATGCCATATGCCTCCCAAGATCAAAGCTGTTTTGTTTTGTTTAAAATATATCCAGCCTGCTACTGCTGGAGTCCGTTATTTTTCAAACAAAGAATTTTATGCAAATTCATTCATATTAGAAAACAGACAGTTTTGTTTTAACCATAGATATTCCTCAAATCTTTTCACTTAAATTGTTACTATCATCACTAAAATTATTTAACAAAAAACTTAAGCTATTCTCTCATGCCCATAATCTTTCAGCAACGTTCCAATTACCCATCAAGTAAAATTTAAAGAAAAAAACTGCACCTGAGCAGCATCTGTTGTTGCAGATAATTGTTATGCAATGTCATACACATTTTTGGCATGCCTTTACTTGACCCAGCAAATGCCAAACTGCTTTCCCAAGTTACTCTGCAACACCATTATAAAACCCTGTTTTTCTTCCATAAAATAATTATTATAAGTTACCTTCTTTAATTCTCCCTTCAAAAATGTCTTGTTTACTTGTTTACAAGCATAAAAGGTGAATAAAAGAGAGTACATAACTTAAAACATACTTGGAAGTAAAATGAGACTTCACATTATGCATGCATGACTGGCATAGATATGCACGTGTACCTGCACGTTGCTAAACATGCACCTCTGCTAACACTTTGACCCTGTTGTGTCTCTGCTAACTGCACGTTACTTAGCATGCACATGTTTTGGCCCTCTGTTTAGTTTAGTGTCTCTGCTATGAAGATATGTGAATATGCTACAAGTTTTATCAGTTGTACAATAAAGAGATATCACTGAATAGAAGGCCCTTTAGATTGATGTTCTATAATATTGTGCATTAGACACCAAGTTTTGGTCACTGTTTAGCAATAAAAAATGTTTATATACAAAATTAAATGCTTGTGTGTGCCAAAAGCAATCACAGCACTGTTTTATGTGCTTTCTTTTTCTGGGCAGCACAAAGGCACAATCTTGGATAGGTCAAATGCAATTCAATTAACTTTTTTGACTCTTAGTCTTTATATAGCCTCTTTGTCCCTTTGCAAGGGCTACAGATGAAACAAATAGTCTCCTGAGGCCACAAAGCTGGCTCAAATGCTGAACATAGATGGGCTGCAGTAAACATAGATCAGAGTCCACTGCTTCAGTCCACTCTCTGACAGATAATCAGTTTGCGTGCACTACACCACAACATTGTTCAATGAAGCAATTACTTTGAGCACAGCCAAAGTGATGAAGGAAATATATGAGAATGAAATGAAAACAGTACTTACTGAAATAAAAGAAACACAGGCACTTACAAGTGTGTATAGTAAATGTACATCTACAGAGTGACAGTTTCAAGTATGACAATCAGTAAAATTCCAGTGAAACCAAAAGGTTCATTTTTTAAGAGTGCAAGCCTCATTCCATTCCCTTTATTGTTTTCATAAGGCATTGAAATTCAACAAACATCTGTCTTATCAACAAATTTGCAAGAATCAAATGTAACCATCTCAATGTGATGTGTACATTATAAATATGGCAATTTATTGTACATGTACATGAAACTCTAAGGTTACTAAAATAACAGAAACAGTATGATATGATATGAGTATGTTAATTTGCAAAAAAAAAAATCATCACAACAAATACAACAAACATTACAAAAGCATGTTTCAAGAGTAGGAAAGTGATGTGTCCAAAGAGAAATAAGAAGCACGCAGCATCATTTTGTAAACAAGATGATAAGTCAGTTCTTATAGCAACAAAATTCTGAAACAAGTAGAACAGAGTACAAAAATTATACATCAAGGCTACAGGGTAAATAATTAATCAAAATTTTCTTTTGTCTTAGGCTTAACTTTAATGTTGCAGCTTGAGAAACTAATGCTAACAATGGGTTAGCTTCAACCCTAAAGACCTAATTTGAATATCGGAAAAACAAATTGGACAGAAGGACAATGAGAAGATTTTGCATAGACAATTTCTTAAAAACCAAATGCAATCAAACTATTCGGTTGTGAGCCTTTTAAAAATAAGTCTGACAGCCAGCTTGGTACAGGCAACACCCTGTGTTACCCAGAAATTCAAAAGAAGAGCCATGGAGAGATAAGCATCCACAAAATTAATTTCTACCCTTTCTGCCTTTCATTACATAACAGGGCTTCTTATTATGCAGTAGTTCATAACTTTACAGAACCAAGCATAAATATTTTTAACGGAAAATAACGAGGTGCCATGTTAATTCCAGCATACCAGCTATTGGCAGTATTGCACAAGTTGACAAAAGTGGTGGGGCTTAGTTGGTCTATGGAAAGAAACTAATCTTTTACATGTTTTAACATCAGATATGTTGTATTGAATTTGTATGTTTTTATCAAATATCTAAAGGAAAATATCCTGTCTATTTATCTGATACGAAAAATCCTGTGAACTAAGACGATGTCTACCTTGTCGTTTTAATGCAGTACGATGTCTATTTCATGTGTCGGTGAAAGCTGTTTCGCAACTGTAACGAAAATTGCAAGATCGACCTCAGCAAAATAAATGAACGCAGATCCATGCCTCTCGTGATCAGCTTCTCGAAATTCTGATCAGTGATTTTCTGCATTGAAAGCTTGAAATATGAAAAACAAAACAAAAAAATCAAGCGGGCTAGATCGAGCACCTAGCTAACTATTTGCGAGCTACATACAAGTTGGAAATCATTCCATGGAAAATAAAGTTCGTCTATGAGTTGGACTTCGAGTCAAAGCTCAAACTCGATATCCAAGTGGAACTCGAAGTCCAAACGGAGGTTATCGGGATTTCCCTGGACAAGCTCTCGGCTTGTCAAAGCACACGCTTTCTGTGCAGTGTGGCACGTGCGGTTCAGAAATCGATCAAGACCTGACAGGTATCTAAGTATAGAAAAGCAGCACCTGAAAAATTTCGCTTGAATCGAAACAATTAGTCATGTTGATGGTTTTTCATCCAAATAAAGGTGCGAACCATCACAGCTCCTGGTAAACAGAAGAGCCCGAACTTCGGCAAACGTTCATACATATTTTATTGAGAAGCAACATAAAGGATTTTTTCTTGCTGTTTCTTGATGAAAGCAAGACAAGGGCAAGAAACGGGTCATACAGAAGCAATAAGAAATATCTCAAGCAAATTTGTTTATGGAATATTTAAATCAATAAGATTTCAGCCTGAAAAATAAACCCAGTTGAACAAACAAGACTTTCAATGTTGTGGTCGTTGCAATGAGGTACACCATTCCCCAAATTTTATGGAAATTTCTTTAAAATATGAGTGCTTAACGCCGCTAAAAAACCGAAAATAAAAAAATACTGATGTAAATATCAAATGAAAAAACGATTCTTTGGTACACGGGGAAAGCCTTTGTGACTCAGTATTCTAATGCATCTCGCAAAGTCGCTTACTGATTGTAGGGTCACTTAAAATTTTACTTATTATGAACTCGATTCAAGGCTTAGAAGACAAGGTTTGGTTATATATTAAAGGTTAAAGTATAGCCTCAAATTTACTTTTCAAGACCTTACCGAATGTAACTAGAATTAAGCCCGAAAAACAAAAAATAGACCTTACCGTATAATGTATTTGCAAAACTTGTATCGCTCGCCGTCGGTTTTTAGCTTGCCAAACTCCTTTATATATGGTCCTCGAAGTTGTTCCACCACAAAATTCTCCCATTCATCTTTCAAATGCAGTGCCATTGTTGTTTTTTACGCTTGAAAGTCCCTTGTCGACCCTCTAAAGTAGAAAAAGGAAAATGAATGTTCTCTCCTACTCGAAGTGAGCGGGAGCGCTGGATGATGAAACTGCTACAGTAATTTTACTTGCAAAACCACTTGTCAAAGTTCCGTTAGTAAACAAATTCTGATTGGTCAATTGAGATAGGGAGATTCCTATTAACCAATGAGAGTAGTTCTTAGATTTTGACGTCTTATTCCCAATCTCCTGACGGTAGGTCACAGGTCAGGCAACTTTATCATGCCACTCCAACTTCCTTACTTTCACATTTTGACAGCTCGCTTTTTCCGCTTGAATGATCTGTTTGTATAGGTTGCTTTGTGACAGCCATGTCTCTTTACCCTCAACAAATGATGTAAAATGCTAATTTTTCTGCCACCAGTGTATTTGCGGTACATTTTTGACGCGCGACTGATTAAGCTCCCGTGGCCTCGCGTTTGTCACCGCAGTAAGACGAAAGGAATCCGTCCCCTAACACACCCCCAACACTCCCTCAAAACTGACCAATAGCAGACCAAAGCTTGACAAGAGGCAACAACGGAGACGAAAAAATCTGAATAAATTTCTTAGTCTATACAAGTGAATATTGCAAACGATTATTGGTTTTCTCAGTTTAAAGAGTAATATCCAGGTTTAAAAATTAAAATATGCTTGTTAGGAATACAAGAGTCGAAGACAGTACTCCGGGAATACTAAATAATTAATATTCGTTGTTCAAATCCAAGAGTTTATTCAACCAAGGTAGAGAACTGAAGGCACAACATTTGTGGCGACTGAAACTACTACAACAAACACAGCGATTAATTGTGTATTTTTGAGAGTTTGCTTTAATTTTTGGTCGAGACCCCTGTTTGAAAGGGCAACTTTGTTCTGATGAAAATAATATTTTGTGGCACTTTTCATTACGACTCAGGAGTTTTCGTATTTTTTTTCATCGACCTTGTGCTTTCGAGATTAGAACATTCGAGCCCTTGTACTGCAATTTAAGACCACACATGCAGGGTAAAATGAAAAAAGAAAAATATTAATACTACTGAATGAGGCCCCTACTGAGTGAATAAATTCTTATCAGGGGACCAGTTGAAACATCATGTGGAGGAGTACAAAGATCTTGAAGATTCGTGAACTTAAATTTGTCCCAGCTATTCTCCTTCGATGTTTTAATCTTAGGAATCATTCAGCAGCGAAAATATAAGATAACTAGCTTGCTACAAATCTGGACTTGGAGGTAAACGTTCAAAGTTGCGTAGGATGATTGATGCATGCTGTATCAAGCTGGTTCGGTTGTACACTTCGAATTGGGCCTGAACAACCGACTTTCTTACGAAATAATTTGCTTAATATATCTGATTTCTTCTAACAACGCTGTAAACGCGAAATTTTGCCTCGTCACTACAACATTAATATCTCAACAATTCTAATTCAAATTGAATAGCTTCGCACAAGTTTCAGAGCTTTTCAGCCATGACTCGCTGTTCCTACGTGACCTCTACTGATTTCCTGGTTCTTTTGTAAAACATTCGAGGAAAAGACGGAAAACGTTCTTACTAAGGCCAAAAAATCTTAGCTTTCAGAATTAAGTTAAAAAGTATTTCATTTCTGCGACCCAAGAACTCTAGCAATATTGTGGTCTCTTTTCTTGTCATCTACTAAACTGAATATAATGGAGATCTTGTGACTTACTCCGCACGTGAGCTGAACAAACCCTTTGTCTCACAACCGACAAACCTTCACCAAGCAAAAATGAAGAACGTCTGTCAGTGATATCCAGTTGCTCTGCGATGTTGCATGTATAAGATACTAAATGAGTTACCACAAAGTCTGTATGTATTTATACCTCTTATATTAATCCCATATCATGTTTCATTGGCCATCTGTGATGTTTTACGTCAGTCAGAAACTCATTGGGGCGCGTCGCATGAAAAATTCTGAGTTCTTAGTTTGTTGTCAAATATTAAATTTTCAAATCTTTGATGTGATTTCGGTAAGGTGGTGCATTCACTGCGTTATGTTATTTACAAATTGTATATAATCTATATAAACGTGAGCGCCAAAGGAAATGCCATCAAGCCCGTATTTTAATGCAAATTTTTCCGGATTTGAGAGCTAGAAATCCGAAACGAAATACGTTAAGCCAGCGGTTTCGTCATGGCGTCTGCCTTATTTCGTAACCGATCGATGACAGGGCACTTAACACGAAAATATCTTATCCTCGATTTTCAGCATCAGTACAAGAAAAAACTGAAAAATAATAATTGTTAGTTAACATATAGAAATACACAAAGTTATTTGTTGCAGTACTGTGTGTCATGCGACTAGTATGATAAGAATTCTCTTCCGTGTTACCTGACTATAATAGTCGCTTGCGAAACAGGCATCTATTTGCAACTTGCGGTGCCAAAGACAAATTGTCACGAAACGATATTAAAACGACTGTGAAGCTTCAAGAACATCGGATTAGAACCACAATGCACAGTAAAATAAATGGTTTGAACATGAATCATAGCTGAAAACTTTGTTAAAGTTGTTCAAGAGCTACGTTTTTTTTTTCAACTGCATTTTGTTCTAACTCAGTTTTATCAATCCAATTTCGTTAATACTCAATAGCTTTAATTAAAAATTAAAACACGGTTTTGGCGGCGAGCTAATAATGGAATACTGAAG
Organism: Orbicella faveolata; assembly: GCF_042242905.1. Classification (NCBI taxonomy): domain Eukaryota; kingdom Metazoa; phylum Cnidaria; class Anthozoa; order Scleractinia; family Merulinidae; genus Orbicella; species Orbicella faveolata. The sequence continues at coordinate 2,789,202 of NW_028301577.1, forward strand.
ATTACCACTGTTTGAAGTAAATTAAAGCCATGCATGTGAGGAGTTCGTGTAAAGCATTTAAAAATTTAAAAAAAAAAACAAACAAGATATCAGCTACGCTTGATTTTCAGCAGCATTGAAGTATTTCACATTGAGTGGAATATTTCGTATTCAATATTAGTCGGCACGGACCAATTAAAAACGGGGATCTGGAGCAACTTGGAAACATCAAACCTGTTGTCCTTTCAAATTCAGTTAAAGTCAAAATGAAATGACCACAATTGATGTTGTTGAAACGTCCTGCAGAGAGATTCTAAATTAGAGATCTTGGAGATTCGCTGATATAAAATTCATTCCAGTTACATGCAATTTCGAGAGAAATCGTCTTAAAATGAGACTTAGAAGCGAGGAAATAACTCGAAACGGCTCAGTGAAATCTATAAAAGCCTGTAAGGGTTTCTTTAGTCTTCTTCCCAAAGCAATTTTATATGTAGCACTATTCATTATGTACTTTTTAATTATGGGAAATAAATAAACCGGCTAAAGTAATCTTCTGAGCTGATTACACAATTCAAAAAATGCTAAAAGAAAGCTCTTGTGCACTATTGCCGCTAAATTTGACTGTCTTTCGTGGCCTGTCGTCAGTACTGACAAATGGTGGAAAATATCATGACTAAGGCAGTTTTATTTGCTTGAGTTTTTTATTTGCTAGCAGTGGTTTTCTTTCCCCCTTAAAGAAAAACAACAACCAAAAAAAAGGAAACCAAATGACTGAGTCGAGTGCTTCAGTTTGCCTGTTACCAGCTACAGTTCTGAAAAATAGCTTTTTTCGTAATTAAGGAAAATCACATAGTTAAATTCAAAGACGAAGCCTCGTAAGTTACAAATTTCTCAATTAAATTGAAAGAAATATGAATGGATTATATGTCAGTGGTCGCACTGCAGTAGCTTGCAGTGAAGGTCAACAAAACTAACAGCGCAAGTCGAGTCAGTGCAACTATAAATAGCGAAACAATTTGCTTCAGGTTTCTTCGAAATGCATGCAACGCACTATTCTCTGACGACTTTTTGTCTCTTCATTATGATTTTAATCTTAAGTTGTAGAAGTAAGTCAACGAAGGTCACAATTTGGATGAGCCGAAAGTCTTGGATATTGAGAATTAAAGAACGATGTATTTTTCAATTATGTATAAATGTTAATAAGATACAACAATCTTTTTCCTTACTTGACGACAATTACAAATTGACTATGGTTTGAATAAATGGGAAACAAAAGTCTTGCATCAATAAAGGGAACTGAACTTACTCGAACGTGAACGAGATGTATAAAGTGAACTGAGTGACAATTTCTCCACAAAGCTCAGGACTCTGCAAAGATTTCCTGCTGATCATATGTACATGTACTCTAAAACCCCGTCACAACATTTGAAGCTTTTTATACCTCTGTTAATTGACCCCTAATCACGTTTCACTTCATTAGTTAATTGCCTTGTCATTTTGGGACACTTGAGATTTGGCCGTTAGCGAGCGAAATTCTTGACGTAGGAATTATGTCATAACGTGGGAGGGAGCGGAAATCGGCCATCATGAAGTACACATGTACCTACAGCACTACAGCAACACCATGGATTTTATTGACAGTACCACATAAAAATCCCCGGCAATAATTCGACGTATTGACTTTTAAGTTGAGATTGGCAAATTTCAGTGATCTTCAGTCCAAAGACCTACAAAGTAGCTTTCACCACCTCTCTATCCTGTTTTCCAAGACGGGGAAATCAACATCACGTTTATTTTTTTCCGGTGCTTGGACATGCCTCAGTCATAATTTGGTTTTTTTCGGTTGCCCAATCAAACATTCGCGGAACCCCCAAGTAAGCGGAAATTCATTTAGACGTCAGACGTGATTTAATTTACATTAGGTACAAGAAGACACTATTTACTTTGTGCTCTCACTGACTCAGCGATCTCAAAACCTCTTTTTAATTCGGATCTGAGTCTTTCATTTGGTCTTACTTTATTTTGCACGTAAAAGGCAGGGAAATAACTCGAAAACCGCAAGGATCATTTACCCCCCTGGTTCGACTTTAAACATATCTTGTCTCTAAGTTATTGTAATTTTCTTCGCAAATGTGTATTAAATGTCAAGAGTAAATGAAACGTTGTTGTTGTTGACTAAAAGTCACATTTTTCACCAAATCACCTAGCGCTGTTTCCGGGCTACTGTCAGTTTTCAAATACGTATTAGATTGGTCACATTGGTTGTCAACTCCTTCAAAATGATCAGAAGAACAAATGGAGTTGAATGAGAAAAGAGTGTCACTGAACGCAGTTAATAATATTTTAGCCAAGAACTCCCAGGAAAAGACACAGGACTACCTTTTTCAGCAGCTCACCAGTTGATTTATAATGGATATCATACTTTTTGAAATTCCTTGCCATATTTTTGCGCCACAGCCACTGTGGTTTGTTAACTGAATCTTCTCTTGAAGCAGGCGAACTGGGATATTTGAACAGAGAATCAAGGTTAATCAACAAGGTGAGAAAAACAAATCAACGGGAGATAGTCGTACTTGTTTGCTTGGAATGTAAGTTGCAGTCAAGGGACTTGTTACAGTCGAATGAAACTACATAGGACCAACCGAGGGGAGACGTGTTTTTGCAACAGGCGGAAATTCCCCGCGGGGACTCCTGTGTCAGTCTCTACATATACAGAAAACAAATCTGGGTGTGACTCTTTGTTTGACCCCTGGGAGATCATTCTGAAACAGTCCCACAGACAGGAGGAGAATGACAAGAAAAAATAAAATGTCGCAGATTTTATGCGGCAGTATGGCAGTGTTTTTTCATTCTTTTCGCCATGATAGATAAGGATATCGGCGTTTAATCTCTCTTACGATGACCAGCCGCGCCCCTTTCATATGGGAGTACGTCACCCCGAAGCGGTTAGGAGATTTGCTTTACAGGTTAGGACCTCATCAAATAAGACCAAATTGTTAGAAAAACGTTGATCCAGATCTTCAAATAAGCATTTAGCGCTCAAATCGGATTTATTTCGTAAGTGCTGCTCTGTATAACGTAAAAGAGAGGAACATGTTGCAACACTGTTGCGCTCAAAGTATTGCATACGGGTTTGTCTACCCTGCACGATCCATACCATTTTTTAGTGATCAAAAAGAGATTTTGTTCATAGCACTCCCGTGCAGTTATGTCTGAGGCAAAATTGGCGAAGTTGGCGAACAAGGGGTACGAGTAAGTGATTTTCAAAGTTTGTAAGCATCTTTTTTAAATAGGGCCCAGCCTTGTTAGACCTGTTAAGGTGATTCCATTGAACTGTTTCGCGCATTCTTGCTGCGCGAAATTTCTCGCGCCAAATGCGCGCGTACGAACATGTCCTCGTTACTACAAGAACCACCAAATTAAATAATCAAAACTATTAAAACATCAAAGAAAATATGTGTCAATAGGTAAGGAGAATTGATCTCCTTGGGATAACACGACAAAGCGGCTGGACGTTTGATCATTCTCTTTGCATTCCTTCACGAACTGCTGGCATTTGAGTGTTTTGTCCGTCCTTGAGGTTTCCTCACGGTCTTGCATTACAGCACTCGTAAACATTGTGTGACCCTGAGTGTGCCCGTAAAAATCTGACCGGAATTGAAGGCGAAGGCTAATAGAATTAGTTAAGTTGATTTTGCTAACCGTTTCCGTCGAAACTTCCTGTAAACTGTTATTGATCTTCTATTTTGAAATTCTGCCATGGCCTCCATGGTTCTAGAAAATCGTGCTGATTGCCTAATCTTCATGAAAATAATGCCCTTGATGACAAACCTAAACAAATGCACTGAAGACGTTTCCTGTACTCAGTGGTCGTAAAACTGGCTTATTATCTAGTACTTTCAGCAGGTATTGCAAAAAAATAAGGAGAGGTTTTGTCATGGAAGCATTCGCAGCTACTCCCAAATTGATTATCAATCCCTATTAAAGGGGTGTTGTTTTTGCAAGTTCTTACTCTGTGGTGTGGAGTAGTCGCTAGAAAAACTGAGAAAAAGAAAGAAACCTTTGGGGCCAAGTCTGTTATCATTGTAATGCAGGAGGTTATTTAAGAGGCCAGCTCTTAGAGAACTAATCACTTATTCCATCTGTTAGCCCTAAAATTGGCAGCGCGTTGTAAATGCCATGGTATCGTTATGGCTATTTCGTAGAATTTGGATTTCCATTTGACGACGCGTAGAGTTTGCGTCATATTTGGTTGTTTCACCTTGATTCGCGAAACGCCCGTGGAATGCTGTATGCATCCTACATCCTGTCCAAAAATAAGCTTTTTTAAAACGCTTTCCAAAACGTGGTTCTCCAAAAATAAGAAATTATAGAAAAAGATAAACTTATAAAAAATATAGACCTATAATTAAAACTGCTAATTTGGCTCAAATTTTGAAGTTTCACGCCTCCTAGCCCGTTGGTTTCCTTAGATCCTTACCTGGATAAACGTGGCCAGGGGCTTGTAGCTTCTACAGATAATAGATGAACACATTGAGGGTACAGGTTTTCGATCGTTCTGCAGTTAAGCTCGTTTCAATGATGTCCCTGCTAAAACACTTTTCATCCGAGCTTTATAAGGGGGATTATTCCAAAATCAAACTTGTTTCACCGGCTAAGCGTTAAAGAGGCCTGCTATTTAATTTTAACTAATTTGTTTTGAAAGCAATTAATACTTTGTTGATTTTCCAGGGTATCTCTAGTGTTGAGAGATCGAGAGGAAAAACCTCATTTCCGTTACTTCGTTATTTTGGTAGGGGTCATTAAATTTGAAACCGATCTCGCACAACATGATCATTACGCATGGAAAAAGCTTTTGCATAAACTAAGGGAAATAAAGATAAAAATAGCTCTGAATTAAATTTCTTTATGACCTGTGTCAAGCAAGAATTCGCAGCACAGTTAGAGAACCTCAGTTTTTTTGCCCAGGTTCTTCGCAGATGTAAAAAAATACTCTCTCGTTATTACTCACAGGTGTATATGTGATATCAAATACATATTTAAAATGATTTTAATTAAAATTATCACGGTCTTCAACAAGGCAACATATCATCTTCGGCCGCGTGTACTACAGGCTGACCCCCCAGTGTTGCATAAAGCTGTTAACAGGATGCGAAGTTAAACAGGATTGGTTTAAAATCACTAATAGTATAGTACAGGCAAACATCAAACAATCGATCGAGGACTGGGAGTCAATTGAATTTTTCAAAGACCCAGGATTACATAGCAAGTAAAAGCAAGTCAAATAAAGAGCTTAATTTAAGCAAATGACGATATGAAGAACAATAGAGAAATGTGATGAGGTTGTACGAAGCACAACTTCAGCGTGCGTGATTTCCTGCAGCTTTCCGTTACCCCCCGTTACCAGTCCAGTGGCAAGAAATTCAAGTTTGTGGCTTTTTTAGTTTTAGGACATTTGAGTATTTTATTGACCTAGGACTTGTTTTCCAAAAATTGCTTATCTGCAATGTTTCAATCTACTCCATTAAATTTAATATTTACATCGGCATTCAAGGTTGGAATAATTTGGTTTAAAAAGGCTCTGAGCAATATCAAGCAGGCACAAAATAGAAAATAGTCATATACTCAGCTTGTGTAAATCGGCTGTCATACTCTGATAAGACCTTTTAAAGCATGGTCATTTCAATATTAGTTTTTGAGAGACTTAAAATTACTGATTTCACATGTACTAGCACCACAAACCTGGCTCAGTGATTCCTGATCGCAGCAAATGCTTTGATTCTTCCTTGCTACTCCATCAAACGGAAGCTTGGCAGGCACTATAAACAAGAAGAGGTGAAAAAGCAGCTGATAAATCTAAGCGCATAGTGCGAATAGGACCGAATGGAGCAATTAAGCGAACCTAGGGCAATATTTTTTTTTATGGTAACCGCCGACTGGATGTCCTGTGACTTTGTTTTCGACTACTGACGCAAACACGGCCATGAAAAGTGCTTTTCTTTACCTTCTCATCAGTATCTCCCGAGGGTGGGTTGCCAGGTAACGAATAGATCACGTTATACAACTGAATACATTGTCCCTGTTTCTATCGAGTTAAGTTCGCTAGTATAGCTAGAAACACGAGTGAAAGCTAGTTTACGAGACTGTTAGAATCTGTGTTTCTATTGAGAAGTGCGGCGGCTTTTAAACCGCTGTTTCTTACACCGAAGGTGTTACCTAAAGTGCTTTATTCCCTTGCATGTTATTAAAAGTACATTAGCTTGCACTAAAAGCTATTAAAACAGTTTTCATTCGTAAATAAATGGGAGAATCTTTGCTGACTTAATTGTTTAAGTTTTATCTTAGTATTATGCAACTTTAAGTAGAGAAGACATCCGGCATGTTACAGTGTACGAACTGACTCCAAACTAAAACAAATTAAAACTCTTTGACTGTAATGTTGGCTTTTAAAAACTGGAAAATTTCTGGGTGACAAAAAGGGCTAATTATGCTGACCTTGAACATACTTCATAAAATAAAGTGTATTTTAAACTGAAGTGTATTCAATCCAAAAATACATCGGGCTCAAATCTCTCTTGACTCCTAATCCCTGCCACGTCTTTTCAATATATTTGAAGTTGACAAACTGAAACAATTCTTGCTCGATCAGAAACTGAAGCTCTTATGCTAATGACTATGTGATATCAAACACAGACTACAATGTTTGAGCAACAAAGTTTATTGAGATCGAACTATGGGTGTTGTGGGTGGGGAAGCGAGACTAGCTCTGAACTAGCTGAAGTTTGAGCGATATGAAAGCCGATCAACTGGAAAAGCTAAGTAAGGAATATTTTAAAAATGGATAGGGGTCTTGTCCTGTCATCACCTAATCAACCAAGATGATCTTTGTACAACGCACAATAACGCAAATATTGTAAAGAAACATTCCCCTATACGCCGGTCATTTCTAGCGATTCGGTACAGACTGTACAAATAACACATCGCGCAATATTTTGTACGATTCACGGACACACTGATAAACGCTGTCAGTGTTATGTACATCTGACTGCGGGATACGGTGTCAAGTGCAGGGTAGGATTTTAGAAGTCTAATAAATCACTTATTACTGACAATATGCAAACAATGTTTGTGTTCAATGAAAGAAGCACCTCAAATGATCATATTTTTATATAAACGTTTATTGCTAACACAAAAATGGTACATTTACATGCACTTATAAAGAACTAAAAATATATCCTACATTTCAAAATTTGGGAATATCAATCTATGTCATCCGATTACACCTTAACAATTTACAAAGTGTATTTTATAAAATAATCATTTTAATGAACTGGGAAAATTCCATATCGGTATTCCAACAGCCTGAGCAGAGGGGACCAGGAAAAAAAAAGACATTTCAGGCTAATACAAGCAACATACGCACTGAAATTACTAATCAGTGACTTAAGTGGGTCAAAGATAGCAAAACGTGACATCCTTCTACCGGATATGCAGATCAACGTCAGTTAGTCCAGTTAGTCACGTTTGGCATTTAGTGCTTTACGTTTTCCCGTTTGAGCCTGGGAATACATGTATTGGTCGCAAAAGGCGTTTTCTTCTTCTGGAACCAAAATATGCTGGATTAACAGTCTGAATTACGCAGGATCGTTTTCGTGTTTTTTGTTTGAGAATCTCTCGTCAGTTTGTATAGCCGGTCACAGATTGTGCGGACTAATCAGCAGATTTTCCATAACCATATATGTTAAATCAGAAAATTAGCGAACATGACTGGAAAAAGAGAAAAAAAAATAAACAGCTGGAAACCCTCAAATATGCACTGTCATAAGTCAGTAGAACTGAACGTATAATTTCTTTTACAAAGTCTGCAAGATTTTTGAGGATCTTTCTTCCTCATTTAGTTTACTGAGTTTTTGGTAACCATACCTAAGTGCTTTCATAATTTTCGCGCCCTATTTGTCTACATAAACCTTTTTTTAGCGGTCTTCGTTTCCTAGAGTTTTTCACGAAATCTAACGTCTGAAGAGCCTTCAGTTATCACGAGGTCAGTTCAGCGGAAATAGTTAACACAGTCGCCTTTCATTTCGCCCCAGGCTTCGTCAAATACTTTGACCACATCTGCAGAGAGAAAACAATATGATTACTGCAAAAGGTCGAGCGCAAGATATATAGAGGATATTACATGCCCGCGCGTGGATACGAATTTTATCTTCGAGTGTTCAACTCGCTATCTCACGGATATGAAAATTCTTACTGAACAAAAAGGCTTCTTATTTATTTCCTAGCAGTCCTCGGAGTCATACACAAATTTCCATATATCAGTATTATTATTTAGTGGTGTACACAGAACTTTAATTCCCGGAAAAGTAACGTTTGAAAACTAGTCTTTTCAAAGACATTTTAAAAAGACCATTTCCTACGACAAGAAAAAGACACTGGTCTCTAGTCATGTCTAGTGTCACGTAAAATTTTGTCTTTGGGGGGAGGGGGACCAGAAAAAAAATGTGGTACTGTTGGGGAAGATAGTTCATAAGCATATCTTATGCATAGAGAAAGTCATCCGTACCAGTAATAAATTAACCAATGATTGCACTTAAGCCAGTTTACTAAGAGATCCTCACGATCCTCTCGGTACTGCAGCCCTAACATGGTGAATTTGAACTCTATTATTTTCATCACTGAATTTATAATGTTTGCTTATACCTTCATGTAAGGGCCCGTGTTTCGTACTCTTGATGCTCTCCTCCAAGTGCTTGACAGAAGACGCCCCAAGGATTACAGCATCTGAAACCGCAGTAAAACGGGATTACGTCTACGCTCGAACCTAGCAGCCCATCAGGCCACGGCTTATCCCAGTTCCTGCAACATAAAACGACTAGGGGTATCTCTACACCCCCTGGATGGGATGCTAGTCTATTGCAGGATTACCCCCTAGTATTAAATTTACCGGTGCCATTTTTACACCTGGATGGAGAGGGGCACTGTGAAAATTAGGCGCCTTAAGCCCAAATAGACACTGTAATGACCCTGGTCAGGGCTCAAACATGGACCACTCAATCCGGAGTCCAACGCACTAACCATTATGCCTGTTTACAAGGAGAGAGGGTTACTCTAGCAAGCGGGTTACCCTAGCAAGTGGGTTACCCTAGCACTCACACATTTCCTCTTTTTTTTCTTCGTTGTGTTTACAAGGAAGCCAGGGTTACCCAGGTAGGTGGGTTACCCTAGGTTACCCTGGCAGGCGGGTTAACTTTTTCCCTTGTGAACACTCTAGGAAGGGTTAACCCGCCTACCCAGGTTAACTTTCTACTTGTTTCCAGACCCTTTGAGTGTAACCGTGCATTAAGTTGTCCTGGGCTGTAGGGTTACCCTACCTGTGAAATTTTGCGTGTAAACCTGGGTTATCTTTTCCCCTCCAGCTAGGGTTAACCTGCTTGCTAGGGTAACCCTCCCTCCATGTAAACAGGCCCTTACACAGTCTGGAAGGACAAGGTTACACTAGTACTGTTCATGCTGAATAAGCTTGTATAGTTAAATCAGATCTAAGGGAACCGCAAATAAGTGGTATGAAACTGAAAGGCTGAATTTTGCATAGATCGAAAAAAAATGCCACTTGAGGACAAACAAATCAACCTGAGTAGGTAAACAATTTTAATCCATGTGTAAACAAATAACTCCCCATTCAGGGAACATGACTTCTATCTGCTGCTTCATGATATTGAAAACAACAAGACAACAGGCAAAAAATTCACTTTACCTCCATGAGAACCATCCATCTTGGAGTGATGGTACATCCATCGAAGAGACGCATCAACCAAGGACACTTTTCCTTCACCGTAAACACGATCTAGTGTTACCCGGAGTTTCTCGAGCAAATCAAACAAGGGCTTCATCCAATAACGCTTTATGTAGCTGGAACACAAAAGAAAATCTTTAGTAATAGCTCATGCAACCTACCCAGAATTGCATTGACTTATTTATCTGACATATGTCTGAAAAGAGATTAGACAAAAGTGAAGCGAGCGTTCAAAGTGTGCACCCAGAAAGGAAGAGTGATAAATTACTAACTAGCTATTGTTAGTGGTAAATAGAAAGACTGCTACTGAAATTTTGATGGCCTGAAAGGTCATTCATCTCCCGCTCTCAGTCTCTCACCCGAGGGTTAGGCTCAGGAGGGCAGGAAATGACTGGCATTTCAAGCCAAGCTCTTGATGACCTTTTATAAAATCTTCATGAATTATTGGATATCTTTGCCAACTTATGCAGCACTCCACTGGTCAATACCAGCAAAACGGCCATGCTGAATCGTGCCCTTCTCATTATCTTCATAGTGATGTTTCCCTGTTAACAGTCCTCCTGCGAGCTACAACATAAAATAAACAATTAGTAGACATTTTAAAGAGTATATCAAGGTTTGGAGAATTCAAAACTGGACCTCTAGAAAATACTCACTGGGTTGTATGCATAGAAGGCCATTCCCAAACTTCTCAGACATGGAAAGAGTTCTCTTTCTACATCCCTGAAAAGAAAGCAAAAATACTCTTTGTGATTAACTTTAACCTTACAGACTCATCTTCCAAAAGTTCATGTCCACTTTAGTTAGTTTTTATTGTTCAAAAGAGATCACAGCTCTACTGAAAACCAGGAGCTACTACATTTCGTGCCAGACATTAGACTTGCCCACAAGTCAGGCAGTGAAAACTGAGCTCAGAAAGAGAAAAATTTCAGCGACGCTTGAAACCTCCACTCGAGGTAGACATGAAAAAGAGGAATCGATCACAGTCACAGTCGATCTGTGAAGGATAAGATGAATATGTTCCACA